>NW_028270170.1:20815705-20968143 GCF_037043375.1 Chiloscyllium plagiosum | reverse complement strand
TCCACTCCAGCCACTGTAGCCCACAATAAAAATCTACAAATTATTGTTTGCAATATTGAATGAACATTTCACACTTCAATATGCTACTTCCCTGTCTTTTAACAAAATCCTGGCAATAAGCTACTTATTAGTATGTACATTTTGGAATTTGTTTTTGCTATTGACAAATTTTCACTGGAGTCTTTAAAATTTTTAAGAACTGAAGCATCCACATCATCACACATAAATAGTTAGAAAAATTAAATCTTCTGCATTCAAAACGCAATTACAAATTTACAGACAGGTTCATCCAAATTCAGCCAGATGCCAACATGACCGTGAAAGTTGGATCCCAGTCTTAAAACCTCATATCTATATTACAGCTTTCTAACCCATCACTTAACTCAACCACACAACCTAAGCTACAGGTCTCACCAACGCAAAGCAATGTCTTCATACATAGAAATGAGTGACTGCATGAGATTGATGTTCCTTACATCCCTTCCTCTAAGCCATATCACACGATTAATCCAGTACCCTACACTGAACTTTAAGCAATAATAACATCCTGATGCCAACATCAAATTTTAAATAATGTAATCATTTGGAATGTGGTATCAGTTGTTTAACTGGTGGGTTGGACTAAGTAATACATTTCAAAAGCTGCATGCTTACTTCAGCCGGCAGAGAGAGAGAAAGAAACTATGTAGATGCTGTAAATTAAGTGTTCTCTTTGATCACTGGCCTGTTGTGCATTTGCTTTGTTAAAGGCATATTTTACCTTGTTCCTCTGTGATTAACATCAGCTGAAACTTTTGGAAGGTAGTTCGTCAGAACATAAGTGCACTTTGTGTTTGCTGGAGAGTTAATCCTATCCTGCAATATGTTACTCAACATGAACTTCAATATAAATTCAAAAAATTGGTACCAGTCCCAAACCACACTTCCCAGCTACTGACTTTTTCCTTCTCCCTGGCAACTGAGTCTAAGCTAATCTGTTTGCAATGTTAGTGTTATGTTTGACACTGAGGTGAGCTTCCAACACGCATAATCAATTCCTCCCATTTCTACCTTCTTAACAACTCTGAACTTTGCCCCTGCCTCAGCTCATTTGTTGCTTCAAGTCTTTGTTAACTCTGGCTGTGCCTATTTCAGTGCAGTCCTGGCTGTTTTCCCACATTCTACCTTCCATATTTTGACATTACCAAACCCCTCCTGCCTGTGTCTTAACTTGCACCAATCTTGTTCACCAGTCATTTCTGTGTTTGATGACACAATTTAGCAGTCAAGCAAGATCAGGATTTTAAGATTCACATTCTTGATTGCAAATCCATTGATGGTCTTCCTATCTCTGTAATCTCCAATCACATGACCCTCTGAGGTATCTTCATTTTTCTTGTGCAGCCTGAATTTTACATGTTTCACCATTGGTGCCCACACCTTCAGTTGCCAGTAGATCCTAAACTCTGGAATACCCTCCCTACACATTTCTGCCTCTCTCCCTCTCTTTCTCCCTGTAAGACTCTTTAAAACCTACCTCTTTGACCAGAGTTTTGGTCAATTAACCTAATATCTCTTTATGTAGCTCATGTACCAGGTTTTGCTTCATAATGTGTCCTGCAAAATCTGGTACCATGTTGGTTAGGTATCATGTTCTGATAGACATATAAACTGGCATGTTGTGTGAAACTATTGACAGAGTTGAAAAGTGTGGCGTTGGAAAAGCACAGCAGGTCAGGTAGTATAGGAGGAGCAGGAGAGTTGACGTTTCAGGCATAAGCCCTTCATCATGTATTCGGACCCTTCCTTTTCCTGATATATTTCAATGATCTATTATACAGGGGATAATTTAAAAGTTTACAGATGGTCTAAAACATGGGAATACTGTAAACTGTGAAGAAGGCATTATAGAACTGAAAGGCAGACAAGTGACAGATGAGGATCAAAGTACAGAAGCTTGTGGTGATACATTTTGGTAGAAAGCACATGGAGAGGGACAGTATAAAATAAAGGGTACTATACAAAAGAGTTAGCATAGACACCTGGGTGTGCACGTGCACAAGTCATTAAGGTGGCAGGACAGGTAGACAGGGCAGGTTAATAAAGTATACAATATTCTAGACTGTACTAATAAGGTCATTGTGTACAGTTATGGGTGCCACACTCAGGAAGGATGTAAATGTCTTGGAGAGTACTGAAGAGGTATCTTAGAATAATTCCAGGGATGATACACTTTAGTTCTAAAGATGGATTCGAAAAGTTGGGACAGGTTTTTGACAGAGCAGAACATAGAGTAGCATATAAGGAAATGAAAAGATGTATATAAATCAACAGTATGTGAAGCTGATACAGCAAGCAGACAATACAGTAAACATTGTTTAACAATGTACTGTATGGAGACAACATGTGCCTCACGGAAGTCTTAAGAACAAGATGAATAAATGTGCAATATTGATTACAAAGAGCAGGGCTTTCCAAAGTGGAGGTCTGGTGGGGTTGTGAGCTAAGATTTTGAGATCAGGGCTCTACAGACATGTGAACATACAAACTAGAAATAAGGGAAGGCCATTCAAGCCTTTAAGCCTGCTACACCATTCAATATAATCACAGCTGACCTGATTCTAACCTCAGTTCTCCAATCCTTCATGTCCCTAATAATCCTGTTTTTATACTCCCAAAAAATAGGAAGCTATTAGGATGTAACATGATGTACAGATATACTTAGGCATTGCTATCAACTTGCAATATTGCAATTGATTGTGTATTAAATTCAGTCGCAAACCCCTATAACGTAGCATGTTGTCTATACCCTGGCTTTTATATCAAAGTACTAAATGGTAAAGTGAAGGCAAAGTCTTATCAGACCATTGGGCTGCACTCCCATTAGAGATGACTGGTGATGGTTTAATCTGAGGGTGGCCACACACCTCAGGCGAGGGGACTGGTAGGGAAGGAAAGGCCTTCATAGTAACCTCAACTGGTGTGGGACAACATTGGATCAATATGGTCAAATGTGACAATTTATTTAAGACTTTAGTCGAGGAGTCTGCAACCTGTGGCTCCAGAGCCACATATAGGACTTTGAGAATTCCTCTATACATACAAATATACAAACAGGCAAACATATAGAGACTGCCATGGATCTTTGATTGAGTTATAGCAGACATAACCCTACTCCAATAGAGCCGGTGAAACAAAGTTCAAGCCATGAAATGGGGTCACAGTGGTAAAAGGTTAGGGAAGTACTGACAAGAGACTGTACACAGAACATATAATAATGGTACATATTTTTCTGGCCAGACTGTTTTGATTGGTCAGTTTAAGGGAAGTGTCGATTGGTGGGTTTATTTGGTGGGCGGTGCATGGTGTTTGAAGAAGCATGTGGACTTTGAGGAGGACTGGAGTGTGTGGAGGCACCTGTGGCCTGTCAATGCATGGCATTGTCAGAGTTAAGGGGGGGGATGGACAGGGCCTTCCACATCAAAAATAGCAGAATCCAAGCAGAGCTCATCAAGAATGTGGCCCTGAATGGAACAGTTGTTACCATGAGGAATGGGATTGATGTGAGGGATTGGGATGGCATGGGGTAAATGGAAGGGATGAAATGAGGAGTGGCATGAGGGATGGCAGAGAATGCTGGAAGAGTATGGGATGTGTATGTCATGGGACGGATGGGTGAGGAGATGGAATTTGTTATATGTGGCAAAATGGCAGGGGCAATTATTTGAAAGCTATTCTTTGTGCTAAAATTGAAGATTCGCGAGATTTGAGTGGAAGAAGTTTTAGAAAAGTTATCAGGTGAATTAAAAGAATCCTTCACTGTTGATTCTATGGACAAAGAAGATGATAAGTGTGGACCTTCTGAAATTTCTACACAGTCTAATTCCAGTGGGCACACCTATGTACAAAATTCAATTGAAGAAAGGAGGAATAATAATGCAGAACTTGAATCTTAAAAAAGGACTATGTTAAGATTGGTAGTTAGGAATCTGTTTCCTTTGATGATAGATGCAGAAATTATAATGAGCAGTTTTTAAGATAATTTATATTCGTTGAATAAGATTGAAACCACCCAATGCAAACCTGTCTTTTCAACTCAGAAAAAAAAGTTCCCAATTAGACTTTCATGTTTTTGGATTATAAAGAAGTATCAAAGAAAGATTCTTGAGAAAACTTGTACCTATATTCACAGATCTGCTTTAATGCATTGTGTGGCTTTCTTCCATGTGAGCTGTTGAAACTTTATTGCTGGAACAGCACAGCAGGTCAGGCAGCATCCAGGGAACAGGAGATTCGACGTTTCGGGCACAGGCCCTTCTTCAGGAATGATTCCTGAAGAAGGGCCTGTGCCCGAAACGTCGAATCTCCTGTTCCCTGGATGCTGCCTGACCTGCTGTGCTGTTCCAGCAATAAAGTTTCAACTTTGATCTCCAGCATCTGCAGACCTCACTTTCTCCTCCATGTGAGCTGTCCCAGTCTTTAGTGAAAGAACAGCTAGAAATCCCAAATTTAAAGAAGTACTGTTGCAATGCTAATTTGACTATAAATGCTGGGGGAGGTCTCTGCTGGCAAGGACATATAGCCTATCCCATACAGGTCAACAGTGTTCTATTGCGCAGAATAAATAGAAAAAAAAGCTTGAATTTATAAAGCACCTTGTATGACCTTAGTCCCTGAACACTGTACAGCCAATTGTATGTTACATATCTTCACACATCCATTTTTTTCCTCCTTGGGGAATAAGGGGAAGAGTTGTCTGGATTAGCTTCATTAACTTGTTGAACCATGTCATGAACACTCCTTCTATGACCAAAAGGTCCTGGAGTGGGACTTGAATACAGAGTTTCTGACTCAGAGGTGGAAGGATTACCTACTTAGCCATAAGACATCTCCCTAGCAGTCAATAAATCTTCGCATGCTGGCAGTTTAACATTGTGTACGTACAATCCTTTAATAAAAGTATTTTAACTGTGAAAATAATAAGTTACTTTTGAAGTGTAGCTACTGCTGTGATGTATGAAAGGCAGCAGCCTATTTGTACATCCCCAAACAATCTCTTTCATTGTGATGTTGATTGATCAGGAAATTGGAGATAACTCCCCTGCTCCTCTTCCCAATACTGTGTTGAAATCTTTTATGTCCACCTCAGGCTAGAGAGGGCCTTGGTTTATTATGCCATTTGAAAGATGGTTCCTTTGACAATTCATGTAACTCTCCTTCAGCATTGCTCTGTTGCATCAGCCTTGATTATTATGCTCAAGTCCTAGAGTGGGACTTGAATCTAAAACCTTCTCAGAGGTGAGTGCATTACCAATGAAGCACTGGCTGACTCAATATGCAATTATACAGCTCCGACACAGGCAATTTGTAATACCATCAGGACACAATGCTGACGTTCAGAGTTGTAGCTGAATAAATACTTGAAAAAATTAAAATCCATATCTTAGTCAGGACTGGTACAGCTGAATTTATTGCTGCTATTCAGTCATGAAATTGTCACCACAATCACAAAATATTTGAGTTTCAATCTGCGGTTTATGAGGTCAAATTCATTTTGATGGAGTTAAGAGGTTAAGAAAGCATGAAATTAAGTACTCAGCCAATCAGACTCCTCCCTCGGTTCATGAACAATGTATCCCAATTTAGTGTCACTTGTTGCCAGCCAGTCATTGTTTCTGTGGTGAATCATTATACAAACGACCAGTGGCTCCGATAAACAAAGCTAACTGTGAATCAAATATTACTTCACTAAGACTATGTTCTGGATCTGCTCTGTTAATGTTTCTGGAAACAAAATAATCGTATCTCACTTGGTTGACAAAACATAAATCACAGAGAGTCTGTATTAATCAGGTCAGAATTATTTGAACATTGCCTAATGTACATTGTGGTTCTTCTTCATTCACTATTATATATAGGTCTATCGTTACAGAATAGTACTTCCAGTCAAAGTATCACTAAAAATATCATTAGATCATGGGTGACTACTCCATTTAATTTAGTGGGAGCGTTTTCACCAACAGGAAGGCAAAATTAGCAAATTGCAGTTTTAAATTTGGTTATTAGTGCGTGCTTGCTTCTCTGCAATCCCTCCCTGGCTGTCCTTAAGAATCATCCACCTGACAGACACCAGACTGCTTTGCAGCAGCACTAGGCACAGACAAGCAAACACCAGAAAATCCGCAGCATCACATGGAACACAATGAATGGACGTTCCTGTCATGTCAACCACTACAAGACGGGTCAGAGGGTCACCAAGGATACCACCATTACCCGTTAGGGACACCACCCATCGTGTACATGGCAGGTACTCATGTGACTTGGCCAACATTGTCTATCTCATATGTTGCAGGCAAGGATGCCCTGAGGCATGGTACATTAGTAAGACAAAGCAGAGGGTATGACAACGGATGAATGGACACCGCACAGCAATTGCCAGGCAGGAGTGTTCCCTCCCAGTCGGTGAACACTTCAGCGATCAGGGACATTTGGCCTCGGATCCTTGGGCGACCATCCTCCAAGGTGGACTGCGGGACAAACAATAACACAGAGTGGTTGGGCAGAGGCTGATAGCCAAGTTCAGTACCCATGAGGATGGCCTTAACTGGGACCTTGGGTTCATGTCACACTACAGGTGACCCCATTACACTATACACACACACACATAAACACACATACTCACAGACTTTACCAAGCTTTCACACACGCAAATGCACACTCTCTCGTGAGCACTCACACTCACACTCACATGCACACACTCACTCTCTCATGCATGCGCACACACATATAAGCCTACGGGGTGAATTTGTATTTGCAATTAATTCTATTTTGCTTAAAAAAATGTACAAACTGCAGGTAGTCAATCCATGTAATTTTTTTTTAAATTCCCCTTTGGAAATGGAACCTGTCTGACTCAAGATTGGGATACAGCCAGACTCTAACCTCACACTTTTAACGCATTGTCTGAGCTGAGATGTCACCTTTTGTTATAAAACCTTAAGTTATCTCAAGAAGGTGACTTAAAAGAATTTTTGGATTTACATATTAATGAACTGAAACCTGCAAACCATTCTAAAAGATGAAAGACAACAACAATCCAGGTTTATTCAATATATCATTTTAGTTGCATGACACTGTAACGTTTTGCTATAAATTCTGTGTCCTATGAACCTGTTCCACAGCTACCTGATGAAGGAGCAGCACTCCAAAAGCTAGTTTTTCCAATTAAACCTGTTGGACTATAACCTGTTGTTGTGTGGTTTTTAACAATGAGTGGAAGAATTGGGTTGAGTACTCAATGAGTACTCCACAGAATGGCAAGGAAGCCATACATGTGTATGCCTGATGCTGTAGAAATATAATAATTTTAGAAATAAGCCTCTTAAAAGTTTTTTTTTAATTTGTGTAATTTATAGTCACAAGCAGGTGCACTTCTTCAGATCTAGTATTTTTGTATAAGAGGGATATTAGTTTCACAATGTGTGTTTATCCCCCCCATGTCAATTTCTGAACTTAGCACACAGATGAATTTCTGATATATTTTGTGCTGTTGGGTTTAGTTTCTGTCACATTGGCCATTAGATCTGACTGCGAGATATGCATATGAAACATGTTATACCTCATCACAAAGTGGTGGAATGTCATGTGATCTCGCCATCTCTCGCAAACTCTTGGCAAGGTGAAGCCAGAATAAAATGTTTTTAAAATAAAATTATAGGGTCATAGAGGTGTACAGCACAGAAACAGACCCTTCGTTCCAACTCGCCCCCAACCAAATACCCTAACTTAAGCTAGTCCCATTTGGCCCACTTCCCTCCAAACCTTTCCTATTCATATACCCATCCAGATGCCTTTTAAATGCTGCAATTGTACCAGCCTCCATCACTTCCTCTGGTAGCTCATTCCATACATGGACCACCCTCTGTGTGAAAAAGTAAATGTTTTTCTTCTCTCTGTATGACTCTGTAAATATTCTTTACTAGCATGTCAAGACTATGAATAATATAGTTTCCTATTATCGTATGTACTCACAATGATCTCTTGTATGGTTTTGCCTGACCACCAGTCAGCATCTTGGTTGGAAATTAGCTTGTCTTGAAAAAAAGCTTAGAAGGAAGAAAACAAATGTTTTGGCTTAAAGTTTCTTTCAATGAAATTGTGAATGTGAACCATCTCTGTACTGTGTCTCTGAATTTGTTCTGTCAAATTGTCCGTCAAATTATATTGTGGAACAGAATCTACAAAGGCATGTGGAACAATAGAGTCATAGAGATGTACAACACGGAAACAGATCCTTCGGTCCATGCCGACCAGATATCCCAACCCAATCTACTCCCACCTGCCAGTACCTGGCCCATATCCCTCCAAACCCTTCCTATTCATATACCCATCCAGATGCCTTTTAAATGTTGCAATTGTACCAGCCTCCACCATTTCCTCTAGCAGCCCATTCCACACATGCACTACCCTCTGCAGTCAGTCTGAACATTGGAGCACAGACAGCTTCATACAGGGCACCTCACACCTTCAGTGCACTATCTGGGCCAACATGACACCTATTGGTAAAGTTCACTTGAGAATGTAACTTTAAGAAAGTTGTAGGATATGTATATGAAAGAACTGAAACCAACATGATCATTCTAAAAGATGAGAGACGTAACAAACAATCCTAGTCTTTTTCAATATACAATTTCAGTTACGTCACATAGTAAACTTTTGATATAAATTCTATACCCTACGATCTTATACTCCACAACGAACCTGATGAAGGTGCAGCGCTCCGAAAGCTAGTGCTGCACTTTGTACTGCCCTAAGTTGGTTTGTACAGAGATGAATGCCTGAAGTTTAACACGCTCATCCATGTGTATAAATTCTTTCTAGTCTTGACTGGTCTTAGATTCACAACTTATTTCTAAGAGTCACTCCAGCCCATTACCTCATCTCACATTCTCCTTGAAACATTTCAGAATAAGTTTTTGGTTGGCCCTATTTAAATCTCCCAATTTAGGTCAGTGTCAGTTTTAATTTCCCTTACTTGTTTGGTAATCAACTTGTGTTGTTTTATCAAATTATAGATATATAAAAACAAATTCTTCCAAGTTGCTGCAAATTTAGGATACTTTTGCTTTTAGGAAAAGGCCCTTTTTTCACAATGAAACATCGCCATTATGAGCCTTATCCCACAAAACATGAAATGTTGAAATGTTTGACTAAAGTAGCACAAATAAAATGCTAGTGGCTTTACATTTTAATGGGACTTATGCTTTGCAAGTTTCCCAAACAAACAGAATTGAAAGAACATTTGTAGTTAAGCCGTGAAAAAAAACACATTTGTTGACATTGTTACAGGGAAAACTGTTCTAAATTTGGGTGTATCTGAGTTACTTGAAAAAGAAGAGAATAAGCCAAAAAAAACAAAGACTTTGTGGCTTTAACTCCAATTTCGTTTGCTGTTTTCACCTTTTCTAGTAATCTTTAACCATGGATTGCTTTGTCCTGCCAGAAGGGATTAGAATAAAACAAAGAGACACAGGTGTTCTTTATATCAGCAATTTACCTCAAACTGATAAAGGGATCGCTGATTGATTTTGACCTGTGACCAGAGGGCTGTAAAAGTCAAATTCACAGTATTGTTTATGCATCTTTTTCAATATATTGAAGTCTGGGTTTACTTGTTTAAAATGTTAACGTCTTCAGTTTCAAACTATACCAAAAGGTTTACAACATTTTCTTAAAATATGAAAACCAAATGCCAACAAATCTACTTTATCAAAGTACTTACCAATGGGAGTTGCCATATAGACTAACCCCAAATAGGCAGTTATAAAATACATTTTGTGCCAAGACACAATCCTTTGAATATTTCATTGTTTATAGAGTATTTCAGATATGAAGCCATTCAAAACTAATTAAACTCCAAGGTGTGAATTCAATTCCAGACAGTTTTCTGCCTTAGCACTTAACTTCACAACAAGTGCAGCTGAATGGCAATGTCACAGAGTAGTACCCAGCAGGGAAATAGAATCTTTGGTCCAACCCGTCCATGATGGCCAGATATCCCAAATTAATTTAGTCCCACTTGTCAATATTTGGCTCATATCCCTCTAAACTCTTCATGAATGTCGCAATTGTACCAACCTCCGGCACTTCCTCTGGCAGCTCATTGCATATGCATACTGCCTCTGTGAGAAAACTTTGCCCCTTAGGTCTCTTTTAAATCTTTTCCCTCTCACCTTAAACCTATCCTCTCTAGTTTTTGATTCCCCTACCCTGGGAAAAAGACCTTGGCTATTCACCTTGCTCATGCCCCTCATGATTTTATAAACCTCTATAAGGAACCTCTCAGCCTCTGATGCTCCAGGGAAAACAGCCCCAGCTTATTCAGCCTCTCCCTACAACTCAAACCCTCTAACACCGGTGACAAAACAAACATTAAGCTGTCTTTCGGGTTTTTCTAAACAAAATCTTTTTATCATGAGGATTGAAGCAAAGGGCTCATTCTCATTTTTTTCATAAAATAAAATTAAATGTCATCCAGACTCTTTTAGCTAGTACTGGCATATCTAAAGGCCACTGTAGAACTTGCACGATGGCTTGGTGTCTTTGCAATCTTTATGAATACCAATTCTCAAACTAGTTATATTACAATCAACTTGAAATACATCCAGGCATAGTTCCAACCAATATCCTATTTTGGTTAAATAGTGTTTAAAGGTAAGCCATTAGGCCCAATTACTTAGTAGGTGTTAATAGAAATTTCCATCTATTTATATTGACGGTGTTAAACTCATTGCAGTTTACATGCAATAATCTAATGTTCTTCAGCTACCCAATGTTAAAAATCACACAACACCAGGTTATAGTCCAACAGGTTTATTTGGAAGCACTAGCTTTTGGAGCGCTGCTCCTTCACCAGGTAGTTGTGGAGTATAAGATCATGAGACACTGAATTTATAGGTTACAGTGTGATGCAACTGAAATGATGTATGAAAAAGACCTGTATTGTTTGTTAAGTCATTCCCTCTTGCAGACCCTCTCTCATACACAAGCTCTCTCTCATACACTCATGCATACCCACTCACAGACTTATATCTCTTTACACTCACACTCATGCACATACATACACTCTCTCACAGACACTCATAACCCCACCCTTACACACACATACACACACACACATATACACAAGTTTGTGGGGTGAATTTGTACTTGCAGAATTGCATTTTATTTTACTCAAAAAGTATACAAATCCATCTGAGATTCTGTAAATCCCTTTTTTAGATATGAATTAGTCTGAACATTTGGGCACAGACAGCCTCACACAGGGCACCTTACACCTTCAATGCATTATCTGGGCCAACATGGCACCTATTGTTAAAGTTCACTTGAGAATGTAACTTTAAAAACAAGTTCTGGAATTTACATATGAAAGAACTGAAACCAACATGGTCATTCTAAATGATGATTCGGAGATGCCGGTGTTGGACTGGGGTGTGCAAAGTTAAAAATCACACAACACCAGGTTATAGTCCAACAGGTTTAATTGGAAGCACACTAGCTTTTGGAGCGACGCTCCTTCATCAGGCAATCACCTGATGAAGGAGAGTCGCTCCGAAAGCTAGTGCCTCCAATTAAACCTGTTGGACTATAACCTGGTGTTGTGTGATTTTTAACATTCTAAATGATGAGAGACTTAACAAACAATCCAAGTCTTTTTCAATATATAATTTCAGTTACATCACACTGTAACTTTTGCTATAAATTCTGTCTCTTATGATCTTATACTCCACAACCACCTGATGAAGGAGCAGCATTCCAAAAGCTTCCAATTAAACCTGTTGGACTATAACCTGGTGTTGTGTGATTTATAGTCTAGATTAAAGTGGTGCTGGAAAAGCACAGCTGGTCAGGCAACACCTGAGGAGCAGGAAAATCTGCTCAGGCAAACCTTTGTACACGCCAGTCCAACACCAGCACCTCCAAATCAGCCACACAACAGTTTGGTTGGGCTTATTTTTATATGTGTGTGTCTTATGCCAGTTACAGATTCAAAGGAAGAAAGAATACCCAAACCATTAACAAAAGAGGTTTAATATTAAATCAATGTATGAAGCAAAGAAGCCATTTGTGATGTTTGGACAGGATCATAGATTTATATGAAGTAAATAATGCTATCGGTCTTGTACAAATATTAAGCCTCAAGTCCCTGGAAAATGACAAATGAATGTGGTTTGTGAAATAAAGAAAATGTCATTTTGCTCACAAAATGATTACTTTAACCAGTGAGGAGATGGAATCACTCAGTGGTCACTCAGTCTAGTGGCAACAACTCATGGACATGTTTACTGCTTCTCATCTTTCAGTCTTTTTAAGAACGTTGTTTTCCTTTCGAAAAACACAGAAAGATTATCACAATATCCTTTTGCTGCTTTACCAGGTAGCTCTGACATAGTCAATTGGGAAATATTTTGTCAGCCCACACATTATGAATGGAATGTTTTCGGCATTGGCTCATTCGTGACACTTACAACAGATGAGAATGACGTGGTCACTTAGCACATTACAGCATTGTCATCCCATAGATTTTTGAGCCCATGACTGTAATTCCTCACATAGTAAATTAGTAATCGGCCATTTGGCAACTTCTCTTTGAAAGATGGGCAAGTTGGAGGCAGGGATTTTCTTGACTACTCTGTGTCGGTAATTATTCAGAAATAGCGACAGAGGTGAGGATAGAGCAGTTTGCACTGCCCTCTCAACTGGGCATGGCACATGTCATTGACAGATCAATGAGTGTATGGAGCTTTAAGATTTTGCTTTGATATGATTCCTTAGGGCACTGAAGTCCAGCGCATGGTGAAAGTAGACAATAGGCTCCTCTCTCAACAGCTCTTTTTGATAAACAGTTCTCTCCATTCAAGAACATATGAGACAGCAAATTCAAGAGACAATTTTCCTGTGATTTTATTTGTCAGTGAAACAAACTCAAAACTGTCAAAATTACTACTGTTACATCACAAATCAGGGAGTAGTTTCTATCAGTAAAATATAAACAATGTCACTTTCCATTTTAATTTTTTCAAGTTATGATACTGCTTGCATCCTAGCCAATTTTATCCCTTAACCAACATCTCTTAAATAGACTACCTGGTTATTATCTCAATGCTGATGTGTGCAATGTGGCTGCTGTATTTCCCGACAATGCAGCATTAATTCTACTTCAGAGTGCCTAATTAATGCATTAGAACATTCTTAAATCATGAAATGTGCTTTCTCAATGTAAATTCTTTTGTTTCACATTTTACCACTGGATATAATATTAAATCCAGAGTCGAGAGTGTGGTGCTGGAAAAGCACAGCAGGTCTGGCAGCAACCCAGGAGCAGGAGAATCGATGTTCCAGGCAAACAGCCTTCATCAGGAATGAGGGTTGTGAGCCAAGGGAGTGGACAGATAAATGGGAGGGGGGGGTGGGGCTGGGGGGAAGGTAGCTGAGAGTGCGATAGGTGGATGGAGGTGGGGGTGGGTGCCCGAAACATCGATTCTCCTGCTCCTGAGTTGCTGCCTGACCTGCTGTGCTTTTCCAGCACCACACTCTCGACTATGATCTCCAGCATCTGCAGTCCTCACTTTCTCCACAATATTAGATCCAGTCAGGTCAAATCCTCAGGTTTATTACATCATTAAGATACAAGCTGTTGCCAAAATAAGAAATCCTTTCAATGGTAAATTATAGATTCAAAACAACATTTGTTTTAAGTATCACAAATACTACTGCAACATGTTTTGGCATATGAAATAATTTTTATTGACTTTTGCTTACATTAGTTCTTTCATTATTCATGAATATAATTATATAATGAAATCAAATGCAAAGTGGCTGAGGTTGTAAAAGATTGGTTTCAATTAAACTGAAATGAAAGACTCAGCCAGAAATAATCCATTAAAGTAGGATGACCTGTATCAATTTTCCCATTTTACATTAATAATTTTATGCTTCCTTAATCCAACAAATTATTTGAAGTTATCTATTACAATTGTCAACTTACTAATGAATCTGTTATGAAAAGTTTTCTTTCCTTTTATGGAATTATTTACAAAAGGTTGTGGATGAGGACCAATGGTAGTTTAATGAAAACTGTTTTTTGTCCACCTTTCTCTCTCATTTCTTTGCTGATAGCACCTCACATTCTTGATTTTTATTTTTAGTTTCTTTTATGGTATGTGGGCATTGACGGGAAGACCATGCAGACCAAAGTAGCTAAAGAACCAAATGGATCTTTAAAACAATAATCAATGATTGCTCTTGTGGTCACCATCCCTGAGAATAGTTTCCAGATTTAATTTTGACATTTAGATTTCACTGGCTACCATGGTGGGGTTTGAAATTTTGGTCCTCAAAATTACTAGTCCAGTGACATTACCACTGTATCCGGAACTGTGAAAGTCTTCACTGAACAGTACTGGCGATGGTTATTATAATAAGAAAAAAATGGACAAATAGTTCTCTTCCCATATCACAGTTTCATTGCCCTTGCACACTGAATGAGATTTCCCCACAGCAAAATGATCTGTGGGGATTGATTGAGGTTCAGCTTTCGTGATCCATTTCAATCCTCAAGCATTTGAACTATTCTTCTTCTTATTTTGAAATAACAATTTCCTGATACACGATCAGTTAATTCAATGAGTAATTGCATCGCAAAGACCAGAAGAATCCCAGGTTAAGTTCCTGTTGCTGAATCACCCTGAGACTGCAGCAGAAATGCTACAGTTGACCTCAACATCGCGACTGGTAAAGTAATGACTGTTTCTGTTCCTGGTCTAAATTCTAAATGAGAACAACAATTTGGTTTTGTTGTAATAATAGTACTGGTGACGTGGTTAGAAAAGCATTACCAACTTGATATGCTAACTCAGTTTCTCTTTCTACTGATACTGATCAACTGGCTGAGCATTTCCAACATTTCTTTCAGATTACCAATGTTCAATATCTTACCTTCCCTTGGTTGAATTGTGAGCCTTCTGTGACAAATGGTAATCGGTCATGCACTGTTAGGATATAGGCAAAGTCATCTAAGGGCTGTTCTTTCATTACAGAGAAATGAGAAGTGGTGGTTTAACCTGAGGGTAACCATGCCTTAGGCAAAGGGTGAGGCTGAGAAAGTGGGGCCTTCATAATAAACTCAGCCAGTGCAAGAATTGAACCTATTCCATTGCTGTTACTTTGCAACACAAACTAGCTAATCAGCCAACTGAACTAAACAATCCCCAAGGACCTATGTAAATTCTGAAACATGCCTGGCAGCTAATGGCAGAAGGACAAGAACACAGCTATGGGCAAAGAAAAATTAGAGTAAAAATGATGTAAAGAAATCCAGACAGTTGAGAACTATGATGTATCTATAGTTCACACAAATGAATTCAACCTTGAAGACATTTTAATGGCATTTTCAGTGGCACAGATAGAAGACAAAACATGTGCTTGTGCTGAACTACTATATACATATTGTAGGCTTTGTTCAGCTTAATGTCGCTTCCAATTCAAATAGAAAAGTGAGGAATCAATAAACTTTGAAATATTTACTAAAAAACCTAACTATACAGAATCATTAATTAACTGACATACCCACCTTTTGAAGCACTAGTTGAAGACCAGTATCAATTACAAGGTTATTGTAGTTCGGTCTTTTGAAGTCAAGAAGTAGCTTGATTGGGAAATTAAGATGACTGTCACTGGACAACTGCTGTACATTCACTATGTTTTTATTGTTCTGGTTGTAAGGTCAATGTTTGCAGTGAGTGCCTCATGGTACAGGTCATATGGCTATATCAAGCCAGGCGGGATATTAGTATGGGAGCAAATTTCCGCAGATGCTGGAATCTGTACTGAAAACAAAAAAATACTGAAGATCACAGCAGGTCAGGCAGCATCCATCTTGACCAGAATCATCTGACTCAGAATGTTAACTTGCTTTCTCTCCAAGAATGTGGCATGTTAGTATCATTGTACTTTTATATGAAAAATAAAAGAACAAAAAAATGCATGTTTTATCATTTACACTGAGAGTTACTCATCATTTATACAACTGCTCTCATGCATTAGCAGTTTGTTCATCAGTCTTTGCCTGTGCATTAAACATGTAGTCATGAAATCATACTGATCTCTTAGTCGTGCTCATATATGTTACTGTTGGCTGTTATGTTTGATCATCTCTTCTTTCAACTCTCCATGGAAAATGACTTTTTTTGTATAATATGCCTCTTGAGCTTTCACTTCCTCTCTGTACGTCTAAAATGCCCTTATTAAAACAGGCATGTTCTTGATACTTTCAAGCCAACCTTTCATCACTAGCTTTTGCAACACTTGGGAGGAGGGGGGAGGGTTGCACCTTGTTTGGCAGTTCCCTTGATTTGAGCAAGGAACTTGCCTTTTAGACACAATATTTCTGCTGAGCACGTTGAGCCGCTGCATTGCATTGAATCTGGAAGCTTTCATGTTCTGTCATTGCACCTTCTATGTTTTTTTTATGTGGAAGGGTGCTTTCAATACCATGTCAGTGATGTACATCTCTTTCTCTTGCTTGGGTGTCATGTCCAGATGATATTTGTGTGACCATAGTAGTGTGCTTTGCAGTTGATTTGGAGCAAATAAAAATAGTTCAAGGAAAAAGCATTTAGTGTCTTGTTGTTGGATTTGGTTGTCAATTTGTCTCCACATTGGTGTTAATACAAATATTCACAAACAAAGACAATGAACATGCATTCTGTGCCACCCTAAGCACAGTACCTTCCCCTTTGTGTTAATGCCTCAGATGCAAATATAACCAGTTATCTTTGCTGCATTGGGGTTGTTCCAAATCCAGCCTCACTGGCATCAGATGGTAGGGTGACTTCTGAAGAAGGGTCATTGGACTCAGAAAGTTATCTTTGCTTTTTCTCCACCAATGCTGCCAGTTCTGCAGAGTTTCTCCAGTAATTTCAGTTTCCGTTTCAGATCTGAAGTTGTTTGTTTTGTCTTAGTTGAATAAATATGGTTTTGAATTGTTGCAGCTCATCACCATTTTCTCAAGGGCAACTAGGGAGAAGCAACAAATGCTGGCCAGCCAGAGGGGCCCATGAGTGAATAAAAAATATTCCATTAAGATTGCTTACATTAAAATGGTGGTAGCAAGTGTATTAACAACCTACAAAGTACAGAAGTGAGTGGTGCAATTTCTGAGATGACATTGGCTCAAGCAGGGAATGGGAACCCCCTGCCCCCCAATGCCATAGAGTATGTACCACTTACCAGAACTGAAGGGTCACTGGACCTGAAATGTTAATTCTGATTTCTCTCCACAGATGCTGAGTTTTTCCAGCAATTTCTGTTTTTGATACTTAGCTGGACAGGTCAGTTTCACCTTCCATTCAAAGCAGCATTGCCAGCAAACTGGACTGGACAATAAGGCTTCACATTGGACTAATGTTTTGGCATGGGGAAAAAAAAACTAGCTCTGTAGCCATTATCTCAGGATGCCCCAAACCACTGTATGGTCAATTAAGTACTCGAGAATCATTGTTCCTGTTGGAACATTCAAAACCCAGCAGCCAATTTATACACAGCAAGATTTCACAAACAGCGATAATGTGAGAATGACCAGATCATGTGTTTTGTTAAAAAGGTGATGGATAAATATTAGCCCTAACACTAAGGATAAGGTTAAAAATCACACATCACCAGGTTTTAGTCCAACAGGTTTAAATTGAAGTATTAGCTTTCAGAGCGCTGCTCCTTTTTCAAGTTGCTCCTTTACCTGATGAAGGAGCAGCACTCCGAAAGCTAGTACTTCCAAATAAATCTGTTGGACTATAACCTGGTGTTGTGCGATTTTTAACTTTGTCCACCCCAGTCAAACACCAGCTCTTCCACATCATCACTAAGGATAACCTCATTTTCCATTCCTCATTTGTCATGATGTCTCGGGATCCTTTATATCTACCTAAGAGTGCAGTCGGGGCCTCAGTTTAATGTCTAATCTGGAAGCCAGCATCTTCCAATGGAGTATCAGTTTCAATTACTGTCTGGAGTCTGCAAGGCTCTGGAGTGAGACTTCAACCTTCTAATCCAGAGGCATGAGTACTACCCACTGACTCACAACTGATACCAAACAGAAAAATGATATTTTGGCTCAGGGACCACACTGTGACTTAAACAATCTATGCTAACATCTTATGACAATTCTCCTACTAAACTAACATTTTTTTTGGGCATGAAGCTGAGGAAACCACAATGAATATTCTCTGCTACTAAAAAATAAACTGAGTTATTTACTTAGTCCACTGACAACATTCCTAGCTCTACAGCAGCACCCAGTGGCAGGAGCTAGTATTGGTTAGAGACAAAAAAAAACTGCAGATGCTGAAATCCAAAGTAGATAGGCAGGAGGTTGGAAGAACACAACAAGCCAGGCACATCAGGTGGTGGAGAAGTTCACGTTTCAGGTGTAACACTTCTTCAGGACAGGGGAAGGGTGTGGGGAAAGCTGCAATGAAGGGGGTGGCGGGGGCAGGGTGGTGAAGTGGGGATAGGTGAAGACAGGTAGAGGGTACGACCTACTTGGTCAATGGGAAGAATGAATCCAGTTGTTGGCAGGGAGGAATGGAAGGTAGGGCTAGGGGCTGGGAAGGGATTCGAGGGATGGGGAGGGAGGTTATTTGAAATTGGAGAACTCAATGCTGAGTCCTCCAGGCTGTAGGCTGCCCAAGCAGAAGATGAGGTGTTGTTCCTCCAATTTGCACTGTGGTTCATTTTGGCAATGGAGGAGACCAAGGATGGTCATGCCAGAAAGGTAGTGGTTGGGGAAATTGAAATGGGCAGTGACTGAGAGGTCAGGTCGGCCTGTGGGCCCGGCTGAGATGCTCAGTGAACCATTCCCTAAGTTTCTGTTTGGTAACCCTGGGGAGACATCTTAGTCCCTTTAGGAAATTAATCTTGCAGATAGCAATCTGAATTTGAAAACAAATGTTTTTTAAGTCAGATGACAGTTATGGACAGTGCAGATTAGGTCAAAGAGTTTTAAGCATACTTCACATGGGCCAGGTCAGTCAACACAACCCCTTTCACCCTACTGATCTACAATAGCAGGCTCAGTAGATGGGAACAGGGTTGTCTTAAGCTTAATAGGCCAAGGGAAGGTTCCAAGATTTCAAACAGTGTTGCCACAGTTCATTGACCAATGCAATGAATGGATTAATAGATGGAGAAAGTGAGGACTGTAGATGCTGGAGATCAGAGCTGAAAATGTGTTGCTGGAAAAGCGCAGCAGGTCAGGCAGCATCCAAGGAACAGGAGAATCGACGTTTCGGGCATAAGCCCTTCTTCAGGAATGAGGAAAGTGTGTCCAGCAGGCTAAGATAAAAGTTAGGGAGGAGGGACTTGGGGGAGGGTCATTGGAATTGCGATAGGTGGAGGGAGGTCAAGGTGAGGGTGATAGGCCGGAGTGGGGTGGGGGCGGAGAGGTCAAGAAGAAGATTGCAGGTTAGGAAGGCGGTGCTGAGTTCGAGGGATTTGACTGAGACAAGGTGGGGGGAGGGGAAATGAGGAAACTGGAGAAATCTGAGTTCATCCCTTGTGGTTGGAGGGTTCCCAGGCAGAAGATGAGGCGCTCTTCCTTCCGTCGTGTTGCCATGGTCTGGCGATGGAGGAGTCCAAGGACCTGCATGTCCTTGGTAGAGAGGGAGGGGGAGTTAAAGTGTTGGGCTACGGGGTGGTTGGGTTGGTTGGTTCGGGTGTCCCAGAGGTGTTCTCTGAAACGTTCCGCAAGTAGGTGGCCTGTCTCCCAAATATAGAGGAGGCCACATCGGGTGCAGCGGATGCATTAGATGATGTGTGTGGAGGTGCAGGTGAATTTGTGGCGGATATGGAAGTGTCCCTTGGGGCCTTGGAGGGAAGTAAGGGGGGAGGTGTGGGCGCAAGTTTTGCATTTCTTGCGGTTGCAGGGGAAGGTGCCGGGAGTGGAGGTTCGGTTGGTGGGGGGTGTTGACCTGACGAGGGAGTCACGGAGGGAGTGATCTTTTCAGAACGCTGATAGGGGAGGGGAGGGAAATGTATCCCTGGTGGTGGGGTCCGTTTGGAGGTGGCGGAAATGACGGCGGATGATACGTTGTACATGGAGGTTGGTAGGGTGGTAGGTGATTAATAGATGGTAACACAATCCCTATAACTATTTGGACTACACCTCCTCCCACCCAGTATCTTGCAAGAACTCCATCCCATTCTCCCAATGCCTCCGCCTCCACTGCATCTGCTCAGTCAAAGAGACATTCCACTCCCAAGCATCCCAGATGTCCACCTATTTTGAACAAGGTGCTTCCTCCCTCTGTCGTCCAGACAGCAAAGCACCGCATCACCTCACTTGCAACTGAAAAAATGCAAAACCTGCTGGTACATCACTCCCTCCCTCACCTCCATCCAGGACCCCAGTCCTTCCAAGTGAGACAGAGGTTCACCTGCCTCTCTTCCAATTTAGTTTACTGCATCAGGTGCTCCCAATATGGTCTTCTCTACATCGAGGAGACTGAACATAAACTTAGGGAATGGTTCACCGATCATCTCAGCCAGGCCCACAGGGCCGACTGGACCTCCCAGTCACCGCCCATTCCCCTTCCCACCCCCTTTCTGATACGACCATCCTTGGCCTCCTCCATTGCCACAACAAACAAAACCACAAATTGGAGGAACAACACCATCTTCCACCTAAGCAGCCTAGAGCCCGGAGGACTCAACACTGAGTTCTCCAATTTCAAATAACCTCCTTCCCATCCCCTGACTTCCTTCCCAGCCCCTCCCATCCCTTCCACCGACTGGATTCATTCCTCCCATTGACCAACCAGGTAATACCCTCTACCTGTCTTCACCTATCCCCACTTCACCACTCTGTCTCCGCCACCCCCTTTATCTGCAACTTCCCCTTACACCCACCCTCAGTCCTGAAGGATTATACCCAAAATGACGACTTCTCCACCTCCTGATGCTGCCTGGCTTGCTGTGTTCTTCCAGCCTCCTACCTGTCTACTTTGGATTCCAGCATCTGCAGTTTTTTTTGTCTCTAATACAGCCCAAGACTTGTCAATACTCAGGAGAAAACTTACTATTTTAATTTTTCAAACATTGAGATACAGAAAAGCCAAGATGTGCTTCTTTCAGCTGAGGTGAAGAATAGTATATCAGTGATGATGTGCCTTATTGTCTTTAGATGCTTGTGTTTCAGTACAAATCTTACTAGGGTCAACTAGTCTGTCAAAAGAGTTACCAAAATAGATATGAACAAGAAGCAAGATTGAATTAGATTTTTGCTGGTCACACATCATAACAGAGGCATTATTTTTGGGGTGAGACCAAATGCTTTAAGATTATAAAACTCAAGTTATACATAGTCAAGCCACTCATTGATTTACAAGGTCTACATCAGCTGTTGCATCAAATTATTTTGGGTACGGGATGCTCCAGTGGATCCTTAAACTTGACAGACAGCCGAGATAAATACTTGAATCCCTTTGCACCATATGTTTAACTTAAAAGACATGATCTATCACACGGCAAATGTGCTTCCTGGAGTTACGTAGTGTACAAGCATTTGTTTCAGCCACATCCCTTACAGATCACCAGACTCTCAATTTTCTGCAGATGCTATCTTGATCATTTGTGAATTGGTGTGTTTAGAATATTTGTACCACCAGTAATAAGATTTATTTCTACAGTATACTGCTTTCCAAATAAATCTGACCTTGTGGTTAGAGTCAGATAAAGAAGTGGACACTTTTAAGGTCCAGTTGATGCCATTTTGTTTTCATTTACTTTTCTTCTTATAGCTGCAATGGATTGTAATCTCCATTTTGTGGTACACACCCAATATGGCTTGAAAATAGTTTAGTCTCCATTTTAAGTGGGTGACAATTTGGCAGTTGGACAAATGCTGTTTAGGATAAGGGGAAAAAATCTTGCCACAAGAAATGTGACAACAATAATAATTTGTCTAAGTAGTGAAATCAGTAAGTCTTTCTCCCCTTAGAATTCTTTTTCAGTCCAAGAGCTGGCTACACCCAAGTCTTATGCTTGTTCAGGTGCATGTCTCCAAATCCTTTAGGTCATTTTAGGCCATTATTAAAGCTCAGGTTTACCCCTGCTCACAGCATAAGCCAACTTGAACTAATGCAAGCGAACCAACTAAAACAGGCAGCAGTTCAAGCATGATCACACTGCTAAGCTTCATTAAAGCTCTACAGTCACACTACAAGCTCAGAATTTTTTTTTCCCTTCTCTCAACTGTTTTGCCCTGATTGCCTCAATACAAAACCTGATAAATCTACATAAAATATTCAAAGACAAGCCATTGAGCACAAAGAAATTTTCTCACTTTTGGCAGCATGGTGGCTCAGCGGTTAGCATTGCAACCTCACAGCGCCAGGGACCTGGGTTCAATTCCCATCTGTGTGGAGTTTGCACACTCTCAGTGTGTCTGAGTGGATTTCCTCCCACAATCCAAAGATGTGCAGGTCAGGCGAACTGGCCATGTTAAACTGCCATGTTACGTGCATTAGTTAGGGTTAAATATAGGGTAGGGGGGTGGGTTACTCTTTAGAGGGCCAGTGTGGACTTGTTGGGCTGAAGGGCCTGTTTCCATACTGTAGGTAATCTAATCTCATTTGCTAGCATACTCAACTGTAGCCTTTTGAAGAGTTATACATTAAAGCTTTTCAGTTTACAAGATTAGTAGAAATGTGTTTGATTATCCTAAATATTTACTAATAATATTGATGTTGTTGTTGGTGAGGCCTCTTCTGGAGTACTGTGTGCAGTTCTGGTTACCCTGTTACAGGAGGGATATTATTAAATTGGAGAGGATTCATAAAATCATTTTCAGAAATGATTTACCAGGATATTGCTAGGGATGGGTTTAATAAAGGCAAGCTAGGCTGGGACTTTCTTCACTGGAGGTCAGAAGGTTGAGGGGTGATCTTATTGAGATTTATAAAACCATGAGGGGCATAGATAAGGTGAATTACACAAGTCTATTTCTCCCCCAAGGTGGTAAAGTTCAAAACTAAGGGGCTTATTTTTTAAGATGAGAGAAGAAAGATTTTAAAAAGACACAAGGGGCAATTTTTTTTAAAACAACAGAGTGAGGTTCATATGTGGAATGAACTATCAGAGGAAGTGTTGGATGCAGGTAGAGTTACCATATTTAAAAGACATTTTGATAAATACATGAATAGAAAAGGTTTAGAAGGATACGGGCCAAACGTAGGTAGGTGGGAATAGTTTAGTTTGGGAATACAGTTGGCGTGGATTAGTTGGAGAGAACTTTATAAATTAACTTAATGTCTTAAATTGCAATTGTACAATTACTGCTATCGGATCCATGTACTAAATCACAACATAGTGGACTTACTACGTAGAAAACAGGTTATAAAATCTGCAGTTGTGTGGTAGTTGCTAATAAGATTGCTTTATATAACAAAAAATGTATTGAGCTTTTTTTTAAACAGTTGACAATAGTCCACTATTTGAAGAATATTTATTTCCTAAACACAATTTATACATTTGGGTACATTTTCATTGTGTCAATGTAGATTTCATACACTGACTTCCCAAATGATACCCAATGACTACATGGGCAATGGAAAACGTTGTGCACCTACAAACATTTGTAGCAAATACTGAGCTGGGTTGTGTAGCAGTTAATGCTCAAGGGATATTCATTTACATTAAACATTGCTACATTAAGCATTTAAAAAAAAATCCGGTATTTTTCTTTAAGCAGAACTTCAGAATAGAACAAAATCAAGTATTAGGTTGGCAGGAATATTTTATTGATGTCAGAAATGGTGCACCACACACTAGCTTGACCATTAATAAAGTTCACATGAAATATTTCATGATCTATACAAAAGAAAAAGGTAGAAGTCATAATCCATTACATAATTTGGATCAAGTGTGAAGCAAATAAGGATACACTGCTCAATTATAACAGAAGGGTTCTTACATAATACAAATATATTTCACATAATGAGTGGAAGTAAACAGTTTCCTTACAAACTTGTAAAAAAATGCACAATTAAACACTTTCTACAAAAACTGCTATTGTGAGGTAAATGTGGTATGTTAATATATAAGGCTAACGGTTTAAATAGAGAGATAACAGATTTTCCTAATTCACAGAATATTGCATTTGTTTTTGGTGCTTTAATAATAGCTGCAAGTGTTGATTTAAGTCTCCACTGCATGACATAGATGCTTTCTATTACAGCATTACCGCAGAACCCTTTTCTGCCCCCTTCACTCATGTTCATTATGCAATCACAAATTTAAGTTCTACACAGGTTGAGAACTAGTCATGTGCAAAAAAAAACAAAAAAAAAACAGTAGACTCCCTTTAACTGTGTTACATAGGAAAGATCATGAATTCTTTTGGAAATTTAAACTACAAACTTATACATTTACTTTGCCTTTTCATAAGCTTGTAATTAGCAGATTTGATAATATCTTAAAATCCTTGTGTTGGTGTATCAAACGAACTGATGTCAGCCTGTTCACACCTCATGAAATAGCAGGATAAGTAGTCAATAAAGTTGATAATTGAGGTTTATACAGACATGAAACAAAATGACCTCTAAACATTCACACATCTGAATTCTGGTGAAAATATTTAAATATTATAAATGTATAATATTTACAAGGCATACACTGTAATGGCTTTTCATGACAAACGTAATATCTGCAGTTCTACAACAGAACAGAATAGCTCTCGAAGTTTTCATATGTTAGGTTGCTTCAAGGTCTACCAGAAGTCCTGTTAATGCAGTCGCAAGAGTTGCAAGTCGAGAAATATGTTCAATAAGAAGGAAGTTCTTTTATATTTGTGAAATAAAATTTGCATAGATCACCACCTGGATTAATTATCTACAATATTCTGTACTGCTGTTTTCATATTGCCCAGGGTGAGAAGTACTACTGAATTAGCCTTAAGGTGTCAAGATTGAGATGGGGTCAGGATTGCTAACCCTCCAGAATTGCCCAGGAGTCTCCAGGAGTCTCCTGCTGTGAGAAACCTGGAAGAAAAAAAATCATAGGAGCATTTTTCATTGTATTAGTTATGAAAATACTGAAGATGGGAAAATAGCGTTTGGAACGGGCAGTATGGCTGGATGCTAGTGATCACTAGATGGAACCTCCAGGAAAATGTCCAACCAGAGTTGGCAACCATATACGATGCAAGTAAGGCTTTTCTGATATCAGTCTGTAGTTGGTACTAATGTGGACAGGGGACTAAGAGTAACTCCAGGGTTCTTTTATAAGTAGTGTTCTAACACTTTTACTTACAAATCACTGTTCACACCTCTTTTTTCTGAGTATGTGTACGTGTGTGGAAAGGGGAGGAAAAAAGGAACACCAATCTTTCTCTCTTACCACCCACCAAATGAAATGGTACAACCTTTATACAATTTGCAGTTTATTTCTTTATTGCAAAATTAAAATCTACTAAAAACTTGCTAGACATAAATGCAGCTAGATAAAGAAAATATTATGCACTACAGACTACTTCTGAATATTTAAAGGTGGAACCTCATGTTAATCTATTCCGTATTACAAATATTTACCCATATTTGAAGATTTTCAATGTGACAAAGTTACACAGGAATTAATGCACATTCGGATTTCCTACTAGAATTTAAAGTTGAAATACTAGGGCATTTTTTTCTTAGAGATAAAAACCTGAAGAAAATTCCTAACTTCAAAGTTCTAAAAAGAAACACTTGCTCCATATGATGGGTCACAAAATACAAGAAAGGTGGTAATCCACATTAAAGATTGGAAAGAATACAGTGCATGCAAAATGCCCTTTGCTTAATTCAGGGCCCAATGATCAGCAACAAACCCTGACTTTCTGGGACTGATGAAAAATTATTTTAAAATTTGAGCCAGTCTCTGACAGCCCATCCAGGAAGTTCATTTGTCTGTAATTTGTTTCATGAATTATATTGATTATGCAACACAGGAAGCTAATTCTGATCAGTGGTTCATGCAACACCAACATCTAAATAGGCAATTGTGAATAGACGATATTAAAAAAAAAAGACACCATATCTGACATTGAAGATACACAGCCTGATTTCACAATCATGAATTAATAACTTGCGCTGTAAGGTCTCAGAAAAGTATCCAGTTCACTTCCCCATATAACTCAATTACATAGAAATCCATTCATGCAGAGTATACTCTGTGACCTTGCAGCACACAGAATAATGTTATTTGAAGCTACATTGTGCTACAGTTCTTCTAATCAGAAATAACCTCCTTGGGAAAAAAAATTGCAAAAAAGATTTTTAAATTAAAAAGGTAGTTCACATTGTACTCAGCATACTAAGCAAGATTAGTTAATTAATTGTAATCACATTGTGGTCACTTCTAGGCAATCAGGCCAGAATTTTAAGAACAAGCATAAAATAGAATATTATGGCAGAAATATAGATTTAAATCTATCTTTTTGGATTCCTCTTTCCAAACTCTGCCTTTCACACTTGGGAGTAGTTTGTGAAAGACATCATTACTGAATCAGTGTCACTGAGTTATACTTTAAAAGCATCTGCTAAATTCGGCTAGATTACAAAGTCACAAATTTTATTATTTTCTAAAATGCATTGTTGAAGATATTCACAGTATTATTGAACCAAAAAGTATTATTGAGCTATAAAATGCCAAATAAGTAAATTTAATTTTGAAAGTAGTTTATAGGAAACTAAGCCTTGATTACTATTTTCAAACAAATCGGTCAAATTAGTTCATAATGAGGTGATAAAAAAAACCTAGCTAGACCTGTTGGAATACACATTATATTATATTTGGAGGAATTTGTTCTTTCCTTTTTATATATTGCTAGGCCGAGCATGTCAGTTGTATCTAGAAATATGCCTACACTGGGCAATTGGCAATCAATAATTACATGTCATAGCACGTAGTTAGAGAAGGGAGATGTGATCTAATAACCCCCTAAAGACAGATCTACAATCTGATCTAAGTTATTAGCAGCAAATAACTTTGAACAAGATTCATAAAGTCTTGCCAGATAAAATGCATTAAAGCACTGGAAGAGTCATCCGAATGACTGATAATAGAATTGACATTAAAAAATGACTAAAATTTTTACATCTTTAGCTGCACAAGTGTGCAATCACTTAAAATAATTTTTACTCTACTCTTTTGCATGGAAGCAGGAAACAGGAATCCACATATAACATTCATTATTGCTGAGGTCATAGGAGGCCTTTGTTTCATGTTGCTAATTAATTAATAACATAACAGTTCAATTTTCTCTAGATGGCGTGATGATCACATAACAAAACCAATTTATAGTACTTGTGCGACTAAAAGTTGAATGTTCCTGAAATCCAAACTCAAAGTTTTCCTTAATCAGTTGAATATTTCACAAAATTTTCAATGGGAAATATTACAGCGACTACAGATTACTCTTACCAACACTGTGGTACACATATTGAGGCGCACAGCGGAATGGTTTAGTAAGTGGCTTTACAGCGCTTAAAAACTTGATTTACTGAGGCCTAATTATGGCTTTAAAGACATAATCTATCGATAAAGGTGCTTGTGGAAAGATGTATTGTATACAGAGTGTGATCTCTGCTAAGAGTAATTTTAAATTGCCAGCAAATTATCTCACCTAATCTACTGAAATTACACATTTAGTATGATGAGTATCTCTGAATATACAATCCAGACTTACTTGACATGTATTTTACAGCAAATAAGCTGATAAAAAGGTAGTTATATACAATACCTGATTCAGTCTATAATGTTTTGGCAAAAGTCGATGGAGTGTATCAGATTAGAATATTCTAGTCACCTGGTTTTAAAAGATTACTTCAAAGGTATTTTATAGCTGGCCATTTATTGTGGCATTGTGGTGAATCCTACATATCAGTGAAAACTGGATCAATGATGAATGAAGTCACTAGCTACACGTAACAAAATTGGAACAAAACTGCAAATCTAAGTTTCCAACTGGACAACTACCAGAAATGGGGCAAAAACAAAAAGGGGTAGCACTTGGCATTTATAATTTCAAGCAGAAAATGGAAATTTGATGTAATTGCTGACTGAAAACGGAAAGCAAAAAAGTCTGCAATAATAATGGAAATAGCAGAAGTCAAAGTGAAATGAATGCTCCACAAAACATGCAATTGCATTAGTACATTATACACAACATACCTTAAACTAGTGTAAACTCCTCTATCCACTTTTAGATAAAAGTAACCAGAAAAGTTAGTAGTAAGTGGCTTGTAGGCATATTCCATTTGGTATAAAATGTTAATTGGAAACTTTTATAACTTTTTTGAACAATGAAAAGTCTTTGATCTCAATAGCAAAAGAATGGTTATGCCTCTGAGATGCAGAACCATTCTGATGTATTGCGACTTTAAAAATGGTCTGAATCCAATTACCAGCAAACTGTTTGCAAAAATAAAAACTGATGAAATCCATTTTTGGGAATCACTTGCTGGTCTCCCGCTTCTGGCAAAAGAAATAATCAGTGCAGAATCATTTCACTTCAATATTACTCCATTATAACAAGGCGAGGATCGATAAATTGTGACTTAATGATTTAATCTCACTGGGTTGTGGCTAAACATCGTCATCTAAATGCCATGGTTTACTGCTAAAATGAGGATTTGCACTTGAAGAAATTTTCCTAATCAAGACATGCACAACTGGGAAAACTACATCAATGCTTCCTCATTATTAAGATAATTTTTCCTCCCATTGTGTAGCCTGCTCATTGATG
This sequence comes from Chiloscyllium plagiosum, assembly GCF_037043375.1. Taxonomy (NCBI): domain Eukaryota; kingdom Metazoa; phylum Chordata; class Chondrichthyes; order Orectolobiformes; family Hemiscylliidae; genus Chiloscyllium; species Chiloscyllium plagiosum. Next base: position 20,939,327 of record NW_028270170.1, on the reverse strand, counting down.
CTATTGTGAAGCAAGGGCTTCAATCTTTTCCAGTTCCCTTCCACCAAACAACCCCTTTCCCAACTACGCTCAGTAATGACTCCAAAAAGCATGTGAACAAATCAAAAACTCAACCACTGGATTGGGTTCTGATTTGGTAAAGAATCCAAGTTTACAACTTGATGTGAGGTAAAGTCCATCAACAAAGAAGAAAATAAATATTGGGAGAATTGGCAGAGCGGGTTGGTGGGGCCAAGTGGCCTACTCCAGCTCCTAATAAGATGGGGCTCTTGCACCTCAAAGAAAATTCTCTGATGAGAAATCAGAGTAAAGAAACTCAAAAGCAATAACTTTAGATAATTCAGGGTAGCAAGATACAAGGATGTGGAGCAGTGAATGGCAAAATTGGGACAAATGGAATGGGTTATCAGGAAGTGTGTTTGATCAGAGGGTACTGGATTAATTTATGAAACAGTTGGTTGCTGCAATGGGGAGACAACAGATTTTGTATTATAAAGAGAACACTAAAATTGGGATGAGGACCTCCTTAATCTGAACCAATCAGGACACTCTAAATTTCAGGTCCTGCAATGTTATAATTTTATCAGTTAAAAAAATCTCATTTCATTACAATGGACAAAGAACAGAGTTAATTTTCTTCCATGCATGTGTTCCATCGGAGACTGAATTAAGTTCTTTGTTCAATCAGGGAACCAAAAATAAGGCAGTGTATTGACTAGCAGGAGACAGCCTCAAACTGAAAAAAAAAATAGGATTCCTAGCATTTAGTTTACAATGGTTTAAAGGCTTGGTCATTTTAGCGATAAACTGATGTACTTCAATCAGCAACATGAACACTGCTGGTATCATTTGAAAGCAGGTCTAACACCAGTCTTGATTATAACCAACACACTCAAGGAAAAAGAAGCTGTGGATCTTGATTACTGCTGTTTAGACAATTTTAATCACTTTACCACTAGATGTATTATGGGTTGAAAAGCTCTAGGAGATATCCTTGACTCTAGACTTACAATTCACAACTAGAGTTTACTTACTATTCCACTGGCTTTTCCCAGTTAAGGGAAATTCTCTAACTGCTCCTTGAGATAATTCAAGTCAAATACAACTTTTTCAAAACATACAATATAACTGTTAGCAATCTTACAGATCTCTCTCTGATACTACACAAACTATTTATGAATTATAAATAACAAAGCTTATGTACTGTAATCATTTGAGTCCTTAGGCATTCAGGATGGAATACAGAATCAAAGTAAAATTACTTTGAATATATACAACTAGGTGAATAAATCAGGCATGTGTAGGTTTAACTAAATTTGTTACTTTTGACCATTTCTTGTTTTTAATTTCTTAAAACTCAAAAATAAAGCAGCAAATTACCACACACTTTTAATGGCTATTATAATAGCAGGTTGTTACCATTAAACTGATGGGCAAATCTGAACTGTAACACTATGCTTTTGCAACACTATGAAATGTATAAAAAGACTTTATGTAGCATACTGAACCTTTCAACATACTTTGCACCCATAGTTTTCACTGTACAGAACTGCAGTTTCAACCTTTCACCCTGTACTTTGCAGTTTTCTGAAACAAAGATCTTTTCTCCTGTAAACATCGCTAATGTTAGTGGGAATTATTATATTTACACAATGTTGATTCATGCTACTTGTACTACTGATACTTGCATTGGTACCTGCCTATTCACGGCTTTCAAAATGCAGAATGAGGTAAATAAAGTCTTGCCTACCTAATTTTTTTAAAGATTTTTTAAAACCTTTTTTTATTACTACACTGAAATGAAATTGGTCATTAGTTCCTTTTGACTCAATGAGGTTACTGCTTTACAGCTTCAAAGCTGTTATCAGGGACCAAATGCTTCACGCACAGATGTGCACAGCAAAGTTCCCAACATCAAAGTTCTGCTCCCCTTTCAAGTCAGTGCTTGTGGAATTTGTTTCAATAGAAATCTCCCCTTACTGCATCAAATGTTTCCTGAGTCATACTACAAACTAGAGTCATAGCTCAATATTATTGATGTCTCTATTTTGAAAATTGAACGTTGAGCACTTCCCTGATGTTTTGAGTTACTCTTTTTTCCATTAATAGTACAGTTGAATTTTTAAAAAACACAAATCCCACAAAAAAAACATTTAACCCCATCCAAGTCATGCTATTCTGCTAAAACATTTCCCAATCCACTGAGAAAAAAATTCCAGACTTGTTTAATTTTCTGCCTATCCACTGTGTTTAAAATTTATTCCTAATACAAACTGTTCTAACATGATTACAGACTGAATGCACCAAACAAAATGGTAAAATGTTGCATTGGAAGGGCTTCATACATTTTTTTCTCAGAACCTGATATATAAACATTTGGACTGGCAATGTGCTTACACATGGTCAAAAACATGGTATCAAGCACTCAAGGCCCTCCAGCCTGGTCATACTTATGACCTTACCTGTAACTTTGGCTGGTTGGAGTCTTGGCTCCTGTACTAATTGGCTCATTAGCATCAGACAACAAATTAGTGTACCCTGAGAATTCAGAAACTGTAGTCCTTATTCTGTGGCCTGCCTCTTCGTTGGTGCCACTGCTGAAGGTCATTGGCACTCTACCACCTGACTTAAACTGAGATCCAAAGGCCTGGGCAAAATTCTCAATCTGATAGACCTGATGGTTCAGGCCAGCCTCCAAGTTCTTTTGCTGTTCCAGCTGCCCCACTAACTCCTGAGATGGCGTCAGCCTTTGATGAGCAGCTTCTGTACCAGGAAAATGAATGCCAGGTTGGGAACTTCCAATCAACAAACCAAAATGTGATTTTGGTGAGGTGGTTGGCAATACTGAGGTAATAGATGGACTGAAACCACACTCGAGTGCAGGTGTAGTATAAGCCTGTTTATCAGGGAATAAATTATGGCTGGGGAGACTGGATGGAAGACTAGTGGGACAAAACTGCATCCCTGGGTTTAGTGAAAACCCATCACTTTGACTCGTTCTCTCTAAAGCTTGCTGCAGGTACTTAGAATATTCTTGGAGCATTCCTGTTTTGTCACCACGAGATGCATGTGGATCTGGGCAAACAGCATTCTCATGTATCTCTGGATTTTCTCCTGAAGAATGGATTGGGATATGTTGGTCAGCAATATCAAAAGGAACATCATGCTGGCCCTCATGCTTGTGGGAATATTGGTCTAGAAGGCTTTGAAGGACCTCATCTGGAATTCCAGACTTTTCATGACAGACTTTCACATCCACATTCATTGGAGAAGAGTCCAGCAGAGTAAGTGAGCTTTCATTATCCATAACACTCGCAACTGCTGCCTGAATTACAGACTGTTGAGATGCCATTTGTCCTATACTTACTGCATAGTCATTATTACTGGAAGCAGCCTGCAGGTATCTTTTTTTCTTAAAAAACTGCATTGCATCATCATAGTTGCAGTTGCTAGCCTGTTCTGGTTTATTGCCTGTATTCTGCAGTAAGACAATATTATCCATGCTGGTGCTATTATTCAATGCCAAAGTCCCTTGTTTATTAGTCATCAGCTTTTGCCTCACCAGCTCTGTGGCAGGTATAACTAGAGGCGTTGCATTGTTCGGACCTGTCCTTTGAGGGCTCTTCCGATTCACTTTTTTGATGACAAGTTTTGGTGCTCGGGTTTGCAAATCCTCTTCATTTCCCAATTTCATATTAGAGGACACCATTGGCATCTCAACAGCATATTCATGCATATTATATACAGACAATTTATCTTTGCAGGTGGTTAAGCTACTTGGAAGTTCAGAAATGTTGGATTTGTTCTTTTTGCGAGCTGTCTTCTCCTTAGTCTCCTGAGATGTAGCTTTTGATTTTGTTTTCTTGCGTGGACCTGTAGTTCCCTGAGTTGATGTGAAGCAACCATTCCCCATTTGATTTGATGGCCCAGGCTCCATTCCATTTTCACTTTTACCAAGGACTTCACCACATGTTCGTCTGTGCTTTAATAATCTGTCTGTTCTAGAAAAATACTGGGAAAAAGACAAAAAGATTTATAAATCTCTTGTACAATAATTTACACTCACATACATGCCACAGGTAGAGAATCATAGAATGGCTGCAGTATATATATATAACACTAGTAATGAATGACCACAAACTAAAACTGGAGCTCTATTCCCAAAAATAAATATTTCATAGAAGCAGCAACCTTGAGAGCAGAGAAGTGGAGAAAACTAATAGTAGATAACACTTCTATGATAATGAACAATATGCTGCAGGGTGTCACAGATGACCCTTATATGATGTTGCATATTCTTTTACAAATTTTCAATCTAAGGGGTGAAATTTAGAACACTTCTGCAAATATTGACTATGGTCGCTTCCAACATTTTCAAAAAATCCACCTCCCATCCACTACAAACAGAATTGTAAAAATTGTAGCAATTAATTTGGTTTATACAACATGGACATTTCAAAATAGGTTAACATTTGGCCTACTCTTTGATTACATACTTCATTCTTTACAAGCTCTCTCCTGAAAGTCTCAGCAGCCAGAGAATATTTTACCATATGTTGCCCTGCCACACACACTTCAGCTGGCCTACACACACAGGAAACTGAATCAGCTCTTGGAACGGAGTATAATTAATAAGTTCACTGGTTTAGCAATACTGGCCAACAGGTTTTATGACTTACTTCAACCATTATTATTATAAAACTGTTTAAGTAAAGCAGCACAATATATGGTGGTCCTAATTACAGAGCTAGATTATATAAATCCAGACTCATTCCACAAAACTGTTTTTATTAATTTAACAACACTGCCTTGCTATTTACATCTTTCACATTCACAGGAACTGCATTCATAAGCAGTCAGTTCACAGATACCTGTTGACAAGTGTGGCACTGATAAGGCTTTTCTCCACTGTGTGTCCGTTTGTGTCGCTCCATGTGATATTTCTGGATGAACCTCATATTACACTGATCACAACAGAATGGCTTCTCTCCTGAGAATGATATATGCATATATACTTTAGATTTTAAACTTGAAAATATATACAAGTATCAATGTCTGTACACAAGTCCACCTGGAAAGAAAGGTATGTGATGTATATATACATGGATTACATTTTGTGTTTGCATTTCAAAGTAATGACATTTGGGTGTTGGTTAATTTTGTGAAGGTATTTTAAAACAAAACCCAATCAACTAGGTCAGAGTCTTTCTGCAACAGTGACCCAAGCTAATGTGTCAGTTAGCCATAAACCCCTTGAGTGTCACATATTGTGGAACCTATGATAGGTAGAGTAAACACCGGAGGCCATTAACTTGCTTTAAGTTCAGAATAATCAAGAATCTCTGTTTGGTTTAGAAAAATAACAGACTTCACATTTTTTGGGCAGCTTGGAAGAGATCTGACTGGTCAGATGCAAGTATAGTCTCTCCTACAAAGGAGCTTTATCAGTAGGTCAGGGAGTAAAATTCTCTCAGTAGAAAAGTTTGGTTTATGCAACTTCCAGACCAGGAATGTTTGATTAGAAGTCTGCAGGTTCATAGGAACTGAGAAAGTCTGAGCTCCCAGTTTTGAGAGTATTCACGCAAGATGATTCTACAGTTCACAGGTCAGAAACTGTGAAGAATCAGTTTGCCCTAGAGTTGGATCATTGCTGGAGGCCTTTAAGGTTATTCTGGCTGAGTTCTGGCTATGTAGAAAGCTTGTTAATTCTATTTGTTTTTGTCTCGTGTAGTAAACATCAGTTCTTTGATTAAAGAGACTCTGCAGCTTCATGTGACTATGTTTCAGTGAATGACCATCATGTTAGCCAAGATTAAAAAAAATGCAAGATTGATTGGGCCAGATTTAGTTCTGGGATCTGACCTGTCCAGTAGTACCATCAGCTAGTATCATAATACACCACATAGGCAATAGTTATAGAATTTTAAGAAGTTACAAGAAAAATTCAACATTGAATTAGCTGAAATAGTTGCCAATAAAATTGCTAGGTGCATACCACTGTGGATCTTCTCATGCCTTTGAAGCAGATACTTCTGAATGAAACACATGTTGCACTGGCTACATTGGAAAGGTCGTTCACCTACACCAAGAACAATTTTAGAATTATCCCTCCAACAAAGGCTGTCAGGTCAAACTAAGTAGTTTCAAACAAGAACTGAAGAAAGAAATTCATCAGTAAAAAAAGAAAAAGCAAATCATTAGGAAAAAGCATTAAGAATTACATGGAAAATATTGGGAAAATTCATAGCTTACTTTCAGTGCTATCAATACTTTTCATTTCTTACCAGTATGAATGAGTACGTGGCGACGAAGATGGTAAGAACTACGGAAGGAGGCACAGCAATGCTCACATATATGAACCTTCGGACCGTGTAGAAGGTTGGTACCGTCTCCACCCGTTGAAGACTACGAGGAAAAATATACTTCGTTAAAGCCCAAGAATTAATTTGATTTAACATACTTTCTGCTTGATACCGTGGTGAGAGTTAAAAACTTAGATGTGATGGTGGTAACTTTATTAATTTAATCAATTTCCTTCTATGGCCAAACATAATTGTAATGCTATGAATTCAGAGAACAATTAATGAGCAAAACTGATAGAACATAGGGGCACAAAATACATCATACACAAGTTGCCAAAAGTTTCAGTAGTATTTAGCAGCAGAGAGTGCAAATGATACTTGGCAACTGTAATTCAGTTTGTGTTTTGAAGTCATATATTATCTTTATTCCTGCATTGTCAATTTCAATTATTTTATCCATATTTGTAATGGATTTACGTCATGACTTAATCATACTCCTGGCATTATGGTCAAGGGAATGCATCATTGAAACATTTAATAGTAAAGAAAGTAGCAAGTAAATGGAAGAATCAACAGGTACAAAAGAACATTTAGGAGGTGTGAAATATAATAACTTGTAAATAAATCTTTTTATTCTGACAAGATGGCATGACTCTTGAACAAGGTGAACAATGACCTACCTTTACATAAATTTCTCAGTCACACCAACATGTTTTCAGTGCACGCACACAGAGGGCTTTAGCAGACTTTAGAAAAGACTACTTTAATCAAGGTTGTACAGTGCTTATAGAATGGCATTCACGCATTATTCTGCTTAATTCCGTCAGAGATTTACTGCAGCTTTTCAAGAGCATTTTGATTGCCCATGAATTATAAGCATTTCTTTTTGAACTAAAAAATTTGATTGTGTCATGTTGTTAATAAAAATAATGACGCATTCAAACCGTATTACCATTTAGATTAATACAGAAAAAAGTGAATTAAATTTTAATATATGAAAACTGGAATATCTAATTAGGGGAGAGCAATTCTTCCAAAATAAGTGTCATACTTTTTAAACAATGTCACACACATGTGTGTGTGTGTGGTGTGTGTGTGTGTGTGTGGGGGGGGGGGGGTCCAGTCTTGAGGAATCCAGAATTGCAATCCATGAGATAACTCTTAGTTTCATTTTACATACAATGTTGAGTATATGGCAACTATCATTAGAAAAATCACTTTTTGCCATAACTTACACTGTCCTTTTTTTAGAAAACAAAGTGTGGTAATTGGCAGCAACAGTTTGGTAAGGTACCAGAAGTAAACAAAGAACATTATCAAACTTGCTTTCATTACTTCAGTTCAATCACGAGGTTAGAGTCAAATCCTCTAAATGGCGCATTTGAACTGATCAGCACTCATCACTCAACCAAATTAAAAATGACCCTCTTCCTTGAGTTTATATTCTGAATACCATTGAAAGTAATGTGGTGCACTGTATTTGGTACTGTAATTTTAATGACACATTTAGTATAATCATCAACAAGCACACTGTTGAGTATTTTAAAATTTAATAGCTGCCCAGTTAATTTCTAAAAGAATTAACTAAAACTGTAACTCATTGAATAGTTAACTTTCCAAGCCATTTTCCATGTAATCAAGGCACTGTGAAAGAAAATCCTTACCTTGGATGTTTCACTTCGTTTTCGCTTGGGTTTTGTATCCTGAGATTGTGAGTTCTGTTTCTTAGCCCTCTTGACATTCCCTTGTTTGGGAACAGTGAGGTAATCTTTTTCATATCTGACTTGAGACTGGAGGGAAACAAATTAAGAAAAATGTCAACAAAAGCAAAATACTGTAGATGCCAGAGATCTGAAATGAAAAAATATTGCAGATGAAACTCAGCAGACCTGGTAGCATCTGTGGAGAAAGAAACAGAGTTAATGTTTTGAGTCTAATGACTCCTCTTTGGAGTACAATAATGGAGAATGTTAATGTCCGGAGGGGCCTTTTGCTTTATCCTGAGTTCTAGAACACGGTCTCCTCGAAGTTTTCAACAAAACGCATTGACAATTTAGAACAGTTCAATAAACATGTCAATTAGTTATTAATTGATATCACATTGAAAAATGGGAGGTACAAAAATGGTTTTAAAGGCTCTTTCTTTTTAAGATGGTTTCTTCTTTTTCTTCATATACCTGGCTTGGCTTAGAAAGGTGATTATGTAACTCACAACCAGAATACTGGCAAATTAACTCTAGTTAACTGGAGGGTGTAAGCATTAAAGTGAGGATCAACCTTACCCGATTGAGTAAAGGTGTCTGGCATCCTTCGAATTCCTTCTTCAGTAAACATAATAAAACAATAGATTTTAGTGCAGAGGAAGATCAGTCTAAAACCCAGAATGTCTATGTGATGAACTGCAATGGTAAGCTACTTCAACTGCTGTCAAAATATTGTCACTGTATGAGTTTCATTAAACTGATATACTGTAACTTATTATGCAGCAAAATAGGATATTCAGGGAATAAACTGTTATATTGATATTTCTGAGAAATACGTTGGCCAAATATTGAGAAAATATTTGAGAAAAAGCACATTTAAGTATTTTCACAGATATGACTGGGCTCAATAAAAAGGCACTCAAAATGTTAAGTTATAAGAATTCTAATTTAAATATTAAAAACACTATGTACTATACATTTGCACTGTAACTTCAATAATGTACAACAGGTCATTCTGGCCTCCAACTCAAAGCACTGAAAGACAGCAAAGAACAAACATATTTAGCAAGTAAATCTTTCAATGAGCTGAACTACTCCTTTGAATGCTGTTCCCCTCCGCTATTGATTCAAATAGTCCGGGCACTTATAAATATTCAAAGTTTCCAAAGCAGTTTTTAGGTAGCAAGCCCCGGAAGTGTAGAAAGATAGGAATTTCAGTATTGTGAATACAGGTGGAAACCGTCAAGTGATAATTCATATTCAATAATAACTGGATTCAGAAAATTGAAATGAAGCAAAATTTGAACTGGTTTCACTTCCCATTGACAAAACCCAACCTGCACGGACTTCAACTCTTACTTGTTATTTAATGAACATAGCAGGAAATTGTATAACTGGGCCACAATCTGGTTATACAGTCATACAGCACGGAAACAGACCCTGCCAACCATGTTCCCAAACTAAACTAGCCCTATCTGCCCATGTTTGGCCCATATCCCTCCAACCCTTTCCTTTTCATGTACTTATCCAAATATCTTTTCAACGTTGTAACTGTACCTGCATCCATCACTTCCTCTGGTAGTTCACGATAGAGGATCAATACCCCCCACCTTTCACTGTGATAGAGGATGTGAAAAAAGTTGCCCCTCGTTCTTTTTCAAACTTTCTCACCTGATCTTAAAAATATTCCCCCTAATTTTGAACTGTCCCACCTAGGGAAAGGACCCTTGCTATTCACCTTATCTATGTCCTTCTTGATTTTATAAATCTCAATAAGATCAACCTTCAACTTCCTACCCTTAAATGAAAAAAGTCCCAGCCTATATATTTTTAAAAAAACACTCAAATCCTCCTGGTAAATCTTTTCTGAGTCCCCTTCAATTTAATAATATCCTTCTTAAAGCAGGGCGAACAAAACCGCACAAGGTACTCCAGAAGAGGCCTCACCAATGTTCTGTACAAGCTCATCACGATGTCCCAACTCAAAGGTCTGAGCAATGAATGTAAGCATCTAAACCCCTTAACCTGTCTACCTGCAATGCATATTTCAAAGAATTATGTATATGAACCCTTAGGTCTCTCTGTTCTACAATACTACCTGGAGCCCAACCATTTATTGTATAAGATCTGCCCTTGTTTGTTTTACTAAAATGTAATACCTCATATTTATCCAAATTAAACACCATCTGCCACTCCTCAGCCCACTGACCCAATTGATCAAGATCACTTTGTATTCAAACAAAACCACATTCACCGTCCACTATACCACCAATTCTGGTGTCATCTGCAAACTTGCTAACCATGCCTCCTATACTCTCATCCAAATCATTTATATAAGTGGCAAACAAAAAAGTGGACCCAATACTGATCCCTGTGGAACACTGCTGATCACAAACCTCCAGTCCGAAAAAGAACCCTCTACCACCACTGTCTCCTGTTGTCATGGCAATTTTGTAACTTATTGGCAAGCTCACCTCGAATCCCATGTGATCTAACTTTACTAATTAGTCTACCATGCAGAACCTTGTCAAAGACTTTAGTGAAGTCCACATAAACAACATGTACTGTGCTGTCCTCATTAATCTTTTTGGTTACTTCCTCAAAAAACTCAAATCAAGTTTGTGAGACACTATTTCCCTCACACAAAACCATGCTAACTATCCCAAATTAGTCCTTGCCTTTCCAAATGCACATAAATCTTAAGTTTCAGAACCACCTCCAACAACCTATCCATCACAGATTTCAGACTCTCAGGTCTTTATTCCCAATTTCTCCTTACAGCCTTTTTTAAATAAAGCACAACACCTTCCAGTCCTCACCTGTAGTTATTGATGCTAATACCTCTGCAAGGAACCCTGCAATTTCTTCCCTAACTTCCCACAGTATCCTGGGATACACTGGAGCAGGTTTTGGAGATTTATCCACCTTTAGTGTTTTCTAAAACCTCCAGCACTTTCTCTTCTGTGAACTGTTTTCAAAACTTCAGTAGTATTTATTTCCCAGAGTTCTCTAGCCTGCATTTCTTTCTCCACAGTAAAAACTAACATGAAATATTCATTTAGTATCTCTCCCACCTCCTGAGGGAAACAGTCAACCTTGTTGATCTTTAAAAGGACCCTATTCTCTTTCTAGTTGCTCTTTTGCTCTTACCGTACTTGTAGAATCTCTCTGGATTATCCTCAACCTTATCTGCCAAGGCTATCTCATATCCCCTCTTTGCCCTCCTGATTTCCCTCTTAAGAATGTCTCTCCATCTTTATACTCTTCAAGAATTTCATTTGATCCCAGTTATCTAATATATGATTCTTTCTTATTCATAACTAGAATCTCAATATCATTATTCATCCATTGTTCACTACTCTTATCAGTCTTACCATTCACTCTAACAGAAATATAATGCCTCTGAACTCTCATTGGCATATTTTTGAAAGCCTCCCACTTGTCAGTTTTCTCTTTACCTATGAAGAGTTTACTTCAATTCACATTTTCCTTACTCCAATGAAGAATTTTAACATTTATGGAAGGCTTATCCTTATCCATAACTATATTAAAACTAATAGAATTATGATCACTAGTTCCAAATCAATCCCCTATTAAAACTTCAGTCATTTACCTTGCCTTATTTCCCATGAGAATGAGCAAAACCTGTTTCCTCTAGTCAGTACAATTACATTGATAAAGAAAATTTTCTTGAACACATTTAACAAATTCCTCACCATCCAAGCCAAAAACATGATGCAATGTTTGGAAAAATAAAATACCCAACTATTACAACCTTATTAATCTTACATATATCAAAGATCTCTCTACATATTTGCACTTCAATTTCCCTCTGACACTTGGGAGGGCCTCTGGTACAATCCCACCAAGATGATCCTTTTCTTATTTCTAATTTCTACTCATACAATTTCACTGGACGACCCTTCAGAAATATCGTCTCTAATTACAGTAAAAAGTTTTCCTTAATTAAAAATGCCACTCCTCTTCACTCGCTTCCTTTTCTATTGTTCCTATAGCATCTAAAACTCCGAATATTGAGCAGCCAGTACTTTGCTTCCCTCTGCCAAATTTTGGTAATAGCTATGATCATCCTGTCCCATGTTCCCATCCATGGCCTGAGTTCATCAGTCTTGCATGCAAGGCCCTTGCACTGAAATAAATGAAGTTCAATTTTTCAGTTATCTCATTCTGACTTGCTCTTGATTGCTTTTTCTAACTAAATTGCTCTTTTCTGATTCAGATTTATCCTCAACTGTCTTCTTATTTTTACTGCTACTTAGGAGCCCCCCAAACCTAGTTTTCTAGTTGAAAGGCTCCCAAAATACAACTAGCAAATCTCCCCAGTGGTCCCTTTCCCGTTCATGTGAAACCAATCCCTTTGGACTGGTCTTTTCGCCCGACAAGAGATCCCAACGACCTGAAAATCTGAATCCTTGCATATTGAACCATTTTTTTCTGCCACCGAGTTATATGTCCTATCTTTTTATTCCCACTCTCATTAGAATGTGGGACCGGCAGTAAACCAGAGAGTTGAGGTTCGCTTTTATAGCCTTCTTCTATCTAACCATTTTTATTCACTCTGCAAAGCCTTAACTCTTTCGCTAATTATGCTGTTGTTACCAATGTATAGAACAACTTCTGGCTTTTCAATCTCCCCTTTAACGATACGCTTCAACCATTTTGAGATGTCCTGAACCTTTGCGACAGGAAGGCAATATACTATGCTAATTTCAAACTCTCAGCTGCAAAAATCTCCTGTCTGTGCATTGTGGGACAGTCCCCTATCACAATTGTTGCTTTAAATTTGACAAACCCCACTTAAAATTCATTCTTAGTGCCCAAGGTCTGATTGCCACATCTATTTTCTTGAGAGACCACTCCCTTCAACAATACCCAAAACAGAATATCTATTTGAGAAAGGAATAGCTGCAGAACACTTCTGAACTGTTGTAGTTCTGTTCGCCGAGCTGGAAGTTTTTGTTGCAAACGTTTCGTCCCCTGGCATGCCATTCATCCACAAACTCCATCAACAAACACATCGACCTGGACCCAATATACCAACCACTACAGCGGACAGCTGAAACTGACAACCGGAAGCGGCAGGGACAGACCACTATAAACACCGGAGGAAACATCAAAGAAGCGCTTTGCAGGAGGCTCCCAAGCACTGATGATGTCGCCTAGCCAGGGGACGAAACGTTTGCAACAAAAACTTCCAGCTCGGCGAACAGAACCACAACAACGAGCACCCGAGCTACAAATCTTCGCACAAACTTTGAACTTCTGAACTACCTTCTCATCTTTCCTGATAGATGGGTGACTATCTGACTGATCCTGCTGTGTAACCATCTCTCTAAATGTACTAACCGCCATACTCTGAGTCTCTTAAATGCTCTCAGTGATATTAAAAAGTAGACAGGCAGGAGGCTGGAAAAACCCAGCAAGCCAGGCAGTATCAGATGGTGGAGAAGTCAATGTTTTGGATGTAACCCTTCTTCATTGATATTAAGCTTAAAAAGCTCTTAAAAGCATATTTTCTCATATACATATTTTATATAAGCATATCGAAAATTACCCTTTCTTACACACAGACTTTAATCTTAAGCAAGGAAAAGATAGAATTAAAATCTTTTTAAAAAAAAATCAAGCACTTAGCTAAAACTCTCATTAACCTAAAACGAGACACCTCCTCAAGTCCTCCATTAGTCAGCTTTCAAATCACCAGATAAACAGAGAAAAGAAATCGCTCTCCACAGCCATTGAACAAACACGTGGAAAGGCCTCTCCTTCTTCGTGTTTTTTAAAAAAATTCTTTTGTCGCATTTTTTTTGAACAATAAAAGTATCATACAGAAAAAAATCCCTTTCCAGATCAACACTCAACATGGGCCTCTCCCATAAACTCTTATGTTGGGGGAAAAAATCTCTCCTCCTTCACATTTATTTTCTTTGTATTTTTTTGGATTATAAAAGTTCCAAAAATGATTTAAAATAAAAATTTTCTGCCTCTGCAATATAATAACCATGATAAGTCCGTAATAAAAGTCTGCAACTCAGGGGCAGCTGCAAGATGCATGCCACTTTTGTTCCAAAACTTTTTTTGTTGTGATACCTTCATATATTTCCTCAGTTCACACATGAAAACTTCATTTAGAGGAGGCATTAAAGAGTTGCCAGTTGCTGTGGAACTAAACTCTGATATTAACAAAAAACCTCAGGGCACAATGGGAAGAGTAAGTAAAATTTAACAAATGGGACACATCTTATAGCAACAGTCACTACAATAGTAATTCTAATAAATGTGAAGGGGAGGGGTTAGAAGAATACTTTAGTTTTCACATGGAGATCGCTGATACAATTTTTTTTAAACTAATCTACGAAAGCAATACATTTCCAATAATCAAACAAAGTTCAGCAAATGTTATGGTTAAATTTGGAACAAAAATATGTTGTACTTTGAATATGTTGTAGCTTGAATATTATTTTCCCATCTCTGAAATGTTGTTTTCATTACAGCTAAAACTGCTATACCAAAAATAGCTGTTCTTTCTTCCTTTTTGCTCTAAAAAGGCCTCTAATGGAAAAATAAACTTAATAGGTTTTCTTAATTTCTTGAGTGTTGCACAACATCTACTGTTCATGGAATAGAACAGCTGAATAGCTTCTGGAAGCATGAGGTACTGGGCACGTACATTAAAAGCAGCTTAGCAATGCAACATTGGATACATAGATGGTTCAAAGAATGAAGACAACAATATAAGTTTGCTGATTGATCAGTGCAGGTAAAGTAGGCTCTAACTGATTCAAGCATCATGGAAGATTGAAACAAAAATCAAACAGAAACCAGTTAGACCAACATGACTAACACAGATTATTTGGTGCTTTACTCAACTGTAAAATGTTGAGCCTTGTTGTACACAAGTTACCTGTGTTTCCTTTCCTTAAAGGTGACTACACTTTGAATATTTCAGTAGCTATGAATCATTTTGAACAATCTGAAGGTCCTAAAGATGCTTATATGGAAATGTATTCTTCTACAAAATTGATTGACAAGAATAAATTGTAACCGTAGGTTTACAGCTAATGTATCTAGTAGGTCTCATCACAAAATACTTCTACATTGAGTTGAAGATTATCAGTTGATGCCTCGCATGAACTAATCAAGGCTTTGCAAATAGGAAGAGTAGACATTGATCTAATATTGTGAGCTCTCAATTACCTAGCCTATAATTGAAATGGCTTCAGTTTTGGTTGGAATACTTTACCTGCAAGAGGGTCCTGTGGCACAATGGCAAATGTCTCTACTTCTAGGCCAGAAGTTCCAAGCTCAAATCCTACCTGACCCAGAGGTGTGTCACAGCATGTCTGAGCAAGTGGATTAAAATAATTATTTCACATACAAGAACTCTCCCCGAATGCTAACAGTATATTGCTCAAGAACCACTGTTTAGAAGGGCATAGAAGCATTAGTAGCAGGCCTTTTCAGAAGTGTGACGATCAGACAAATGGGGAAACACATATTTTTATGACAGTGAATTATAACGATCGAGAATGCAGAGAATGGTAAAAGCACATGGAACTGAAAGTAAATTAGCCTTATAATTGAAAGTGGAATATTTACAGTGTATATGGAAGAAAGAAAGGAAAAAGGTTTAACTGAATAGCTTATTTTAATGAATTGCTACAACGGGCTGAATGGTTTCTTTCTTTGTTGCATGATTCTATGAAACTTGTTGCAATCCCCGCAGAGATTGGCAACTTATTTTGAAAAAGAAATTACAATTCCCAGTGACTAACTTAATGGAATTGCATGAAGGGTTGAGTTTTGATTCTCAATGTATTAAACAAATTAAAAGCAACATCAATTAAACTCTATTTAATAGGGAACTTATACTCTAAACTGGAGAAAAATTCCCTTGTTACTGTTTTAATGCAACTGAATATCTCCCATCTACTTCACTCTGTTCCTTCATCAGCGACTTTATTCTTCTCTTCCCTTCCCTTCTCTACTCTTTACAGTTAGATTAGATTAGATTAGATTACTTACAGTGTGGAAACAGGCCGTTTGGTCCAACAAGTCCACACCGACCCGCCGAAGCGCAACCCACCCATTCCCCTGTATTTACCCCTTTTACCTAACACTACGGGCAATTTAGCATGGCCAATTCACCTGACCTGCACATCTTTGGACTGTGGGAGGAAACCGGAGCACCCGGAGGAAACCCACGCAGACACGGGGAGAATGTGCAAACTCCACACAGTCAGTCGCCTGAGTCGGGAGTGGACCCGGGTCTCTGGCGCTGTGAGGCAGCAGTGCTAACCACTGTGCCACCGTGCCACCCAAACTTCCCAACAATGAAATGCTTTTTATTACAAGGAGTACTCTGGAGATTTGTTTTCCTACCCAAAGGTAGGTGAATCTGATTGTCTTGTTTAAATATTCACAAATTGGTCTCTTCACTCAGAGCATACATTCCCACCCACACTCTAGCTGCCGCTATCTTTCAGATCTCTCTCTGACTTCTGGCAGACATTGTGAGGTTCAATGACATTTTTACAAACTCATCCTGTAGGCTAATCCTTCAGTGGATTCCTATTTTCCCCTCTTGAAGCCCATCTCCACGGCAACATGAATCTGACAGGCTTTATATCCATTTATATTCACAATTAAATGGTGAAATTTTTAAAAGTGTAATTGAAGAAGCAGACTTATTAAGTAAAAAACAGGCCTTGAGGGAGAATCCAGGCTTGCAAGTGCTTGGACACGCACTCCCAAGTCGCATCTGAGTGACACACATCGAGTGGGTGTCGACTTGGGTTAACTGTTTGTATGCCAAACAACTTTGTTAATGAGAAAAAAACTTCACAAAAAAAACCTTCGGATATCGGAGCTTCGTATAAAGGATCGTTTGAATAACTCCTGCCTTGAGTGAGACTGTTCATCCTTCATTCTGCATGTGAGAAACATCAAAATTCATGCTGGTCTGGTGAAGGCAATTCATCAGAGATTTAAATTATGCAATATTGTTGAAGTACAGCATCCAAGAATATCTGACCTGGGAATTCTTGTTGCTGACATTGAGGTGTCAAAATGGAAAATAAGTTTTCTACCTTTCAGCTTTGACTGTAATAAGCAAACTGAAGAACTTTCAAAAAGTTGACACACCTTTAAAATGGAAGGCAAAAGGTGTAGACAGGATATGAGGAAAATATTTTTCACCCGAGGGAGTCACGGTCTGGAATACATGGCCTGAGAGGGTAGTTGAGGCAGGTTGCCTTTAAAATGTACTTGGATGAACACAAAGTACATAACATTCAAGGTTAAAGAACTAATGAAGCAGTGTATTTCTGGTGGTGCCAGATGGGTATTTCGATGAGTAGAAGGGCCTCTTCTGTACGACATGATTCTAAAGTGGCGCATGTGGAGAAAGAGAACAAAGTTAACAAATGATGGACTTCCCAGCAATTCAACAGAGAATGCAGCACAATATTGAACCACGGACAGGTTTGATCACAAGTCTGTGCTGAGCTCATTGATCTGGTAATGGACAGCTTTACGGATACAGAAGAGGGAGAAAGTAAATGTGCCATCTTTCATTGATGGTGTTGGGTTACCTAAGGGAAAGCACAAGATGACAATAAATTATGGTTAGCTAAAACAAAATCATTTGCACATGGTAAAACAGTACGTCTGTCTTGAGTTTAAATGTGAAGGGTGATCTCTCAAACTCAAGGGTGACTTTGAAAACAGAGTCAAGTGATCTGCTCCAAAGATTTAATTGCAGCAATAAAATTCAAGTATGCTGCTAGCACAATCTAGGCAGATGACAGAATTTTGTTCATTGATGTACAGGGCAAGAAATAAATTTACTAACGAGCAGTATCAGAGATGGGATGGTAATGCAATACTTACTACACTGGTGTGAGTCAGACTGTGGGTTAAGATGCTCTGTCCCCTGCCCATTTCCTCTTCTTCGAGAAGTTTATTCTTAAAAAATACAAATCCATCATGTGCGGAGAACTTTTTCTCTTTAACATCCGAGGTGGGTTGCATATAGTCTGAAGGATATTTTTCTGCTGGAGCATCGGGATCCTTTTTAAGGATCAAATCCTGAGGTACAGCTGGTGCGACAGAATGAGCAGCAAGGGTGGAAAAATTTGTGATTGGTGGGAGGTGACTGAACATAATCATACCAGAAGAGAAGTTTGGTTCCATCCCACCGTTCCTGAGGAATTCGTTCGCTAGTTTATCGTGAACAATACTCATGATGTAAAATCCAAAACTATTCAAAGCCAGATCGGCAGCACACTCCTGAAATAGAGATGAAAATATAAGACAGCTGTCATGGCGATATGCACAAAATTATACATTAAATCATGTATAGAGTAGATAAAAATATTGTAGTATGGTTTACAGGTCACAGCAAAACTTGTAACATTTATGTTGCATCGGATATATATAAGTTTGCAGTCCTAATACATGGGTGAAGAGGGATATTCATGTTGAAATTAGTAATTAGGTACGAGTACCTTTTACCTGTAAAAGTAAATTACAAAGACACAACCCAGATCAGGAGGTATAGTTGTAGATCAAGTTCCGCTTATAAGCCAGTCAAAAACCTTGCTCTCGATACTTATGACATCATAATCACTCAGTTTTGTTGTTGCCTAGTAACAGCTTCTTCTCCATTGTTTTTGAATTTTACAAAAAAGTGCTGGTAGGGCTCAACTTTGATACCTAGTTTTTTGGAACTGTACTCTCCCAACAGACAAATTACTCAAGTCACATAACAGAAAGTGTAACTCTTTGCCTGGAAACAACATGTCCACAACAAAGTACTGAATCAAAAATAATTAGACATTAACCTAGATAGTACTGAATTAAGGCAAACAGGATCAAGTGTTTGTTAACAGGATTTTTTTTGTTTGAAAAACAGAGCAACTTTCTTCATTTAATTTCATCACAGGACAACCTGCCTTTGCCATCCCCAGGTTACTTATTTGGTTACGAGAAGGCGGTACGTTCGGAAGACCAATGCTCTGCTTAAGAAAGCACTGCTGACTCCTCTTTCAGCTGGATAACACACAAGTTCATTCTTCATCACTGGTTCTCTTAATGGTGAAGCAATAGATATAGAACACTGATTACATCACTATTCAAAGACAAGTACAAAACATTCAACATGCCCAAATGTGTTATAATGTTTGAGTGCAATTAAAACTAATGATGGCTATTACATGAACAAACCAAAGAGTGTTAACTACCTACCACATCAGGTAACAGTATTAATTATTTAAGCCTTAAGGGTGGTATTAAAGTCATGTCAACGATATGAATTTCCTCAAAGGAAGGTCAGTTTATGATACTGGTTCTCAATATTTCCCTACCACCTCTTCTAACTTCTTGGATTAATAGACAATAGGTGCAGGAGTGGGCCATTCTGCCCTTCGAGCCAGCAGCACTATTCATTATGATCATGGCTGATTAGCCTCACCTGAAAGAGGGTGTGGGGTTGCAAGTCAAAAATGCCTTGAGAACTCTACCAATATTACTCCGTTAGAAGCCAACTTTTTCTTACAGTCTGACTTCATCAACACCCAACCTATCATTTTAGTCGAGCTCATATTTTGGCAGTAGATGCTAGGACTCAGACACAGACATTGCCACTTATTAACTGTGTACATGTTTTGCACAGCACAGACTGAATAGTTGCCCGGGAGGCTCAGAGTTTATCTGATGTAATACCAAGTTGTAAAAACCAAGAAGGTTCCAGTTTCAACCACTGTAATAGCCAAAGATCAACTGGACTTGAAACAAATGCCTTTTAAAACCTCTAGGATAGGGAGGGCAAAGCTGGCCAACCCACTGTTTCACTGCTAAGCTGCACCTGTAGCATTATGAAAACAAAATATTGCAGATGCTGGAAATCTGTCACAAAAGCTTGTGATACTGTAAAGCCTTTAGGCAAGGAGAAAATTGCCAAATAAATGGCCAACTTATTACAAATAAAAGAAAACCTGGTTTCACTGCTCTCTCACCTCTAAGCCCAAAACAAATCTATTGTCTGTCTTTTGGATATGAAGATTCTACAGGAAATGAGATTGGGCAGTCTAGTTCTCTCTGTGTCTGCTTTATAAAGCCTTCTTTCATCATCAGACAGACATCATTGGTTCATGAATATAAACTTGGCATCAATTTAGTTTTACTGATTATCATTAGGCAATCAACCCCAGCTTGCTGATATTTCTAGTCAGGTTAAGTAATTAAGCCAGAGTTCATCAACTAAAAATTACAGATTATGGTGGACCTGGCTTTTTAAAAAAAATCAGTATTCATGCAATATTAAGGACATATACTGCACACTTTCATTTAAGAGGAGCTCATACTATTTATTAAAATTGCCTAGCACAAGTTTTAAAATCAAGTAATATTTCAATGGTGTTAAAAAATGAAGTCTTGAGCTGGCATGCAAGTAAGACTATCTGAATCTGAGTATAGAGAAAGGTATTAAAACCTTGATAACTCTCTTCTTTTAATAACACCTAATGGTCCAGATGTTACAATAAAAATAATGGCAATACCAGCCATGTTCTCAATTTAAAAGAGTAAAACAGACAGCAACTTCCCACAATGCGTGCAGTTAAATACAGAAATCAGGAAGTTATTATCTGAGATGGCCTCCACCACTAGAGGTGTTTCTATAATGGTATTTCTCAGAGACTCAGCATGGGAAAGCATGATATTCATCTATGTACAATGACAGGTACCAATTAAACTTGACAGAAAATCTCAGGCTTATTCATTCAAATATAGTATATAGCATGATAACTACTGCCAAACCAACTCTCTTGCATTTAAAATTTACTTTTAAAGTGTGAAGTTCCATTCTTTCAGAAATTGATTGTTGTTGAAAGTTTTAAAATCATTTATGTCATTTTCTTTGTGCCTTTTATCTATTTCTTAATCCTTTTCTTTATGTGGCTTTCTGCACATACTTTGGTCCTTTTATTATTAAGGAAAGCACATATATTGGAAACAGTAAGGAGAAGGTTCACTATAATTATTTCTGAATTGTGAGCTTCAAATGAAGCCAAGTTGAGAAGGTTGGGTCTACAAACACTGGAGATTAGAAGAATGAGATGTGATCCTTTTGAAACACAAGGATCTAGAGAGGTGTTGAACAGACTAGATGCTGATAGGATATCTCTCTTCACGGGAAATCCAGAACTAGGCAGCACAGTTTAACATTCAGGAGCTTCCTATTAAGAGCAAGTTAGGAGGATTCTTTCTTTCTTTCTTTAATATAATTCAAAGGTATTTGGCATTCTTTCCCCAATGAATTGTGAAGGCTAGATTACTGAATGTATTCAAGGTTGAGTTAGACAGATTTTCAATTAACAGGGGAATTGAGGAACATTGGAGGGGCAGAGAGAGTAGTGAAGTTCAGGCCAGAATCACATTAGTTATGATTTTACTGAATGGTGAATCAGGGTCAAGATGCCAAATGACCTACTCTGTGTTTTACATGGCTCAGGAAATTTGAATAAGGAGATACACAGTTGTTTGCCCTGTTACCACAGTCCCAGAACATGTACAATGGTTGTTGCACAGCTTTCAATTCTAGATCAGTGCAAAATTCCACAGATGTGTAGACAAACAGAAGTCTAATGAATGGCTTGCATCATTTGTTTGCTCATGACTGCAAGATCCAGGTGTTACACTCATAACTGACTTGCATATGACATCGACATTACATATTTAAACATTTTTGTCTGTGCATTTATATAAATAAGAACATTACAACATATATACTAATGTATACACACTTAAATTTTTTACTTAGATGGAACTTTTCTAACCAGATTCATGATCTATTAAATGTAATCGTAACTATGAGTCATCCAAATATTCAATGCTTTAAAGGGGGCAATTCCTAACTTTAGGACAGAGATGAGGAAAATCTTTCTGCCAAAGCATGTGAGACTTTGAAAAGTGCTACGTCAGGCAGTGATGGAAGTGGGGTCATTGAATATTTTTACGGTAGACTGATTGATTCCTTTGCCTAACAGAAATCTGAGGTTATTAGGAGTATATGGAAGCATGGAATTCCAAACTCAAACAGATCAGTCAGGATCATATTAAATGGCAGAGCATGCCTGTAGGGTGAAATGCTAATTTTTTCTCTCTTTTCCCTGTCATGCCTCGCTGAGTTAGTCTGCTGGAAATCAAGCTCCACTATTCCTGAAGTTGACACAAACATGAAATGATAATTAGTCAGGTTTCTGTACTCAAACAAGAAAATAACTTTCTTTGGAACAAATAATCTTTTAACTAATGGCAAAGAACAGATACGAATTGCTAACTTATGACTCTACAACTTAAACTTTATCTCAAATTCCCTCTTCACAAATAGACGCAACAGGAAGACACACAGGATATGTATATTAAGAGAAGATGAAAGAAAAGAAAAATGTCAGGGAAACACAGTTCAATAGCACCAATCTGGACCACAGGATTCAATGAGTTATTTTCTTTCTGTTCCTTGGAATTCTTTGCCAATAAGATGAGGTTGTTTGTACACTTATTCTCTTTCATTCTCTGGTTGAGTTTGCCTTTTGCTGTCATTAAAGGTGCTTAGCTCCTCTTTCAACACAGGACTTGCAGAGAAAAAAGGATGAGTGAAAGATAACCAGTTTTAATGGACATCTTCCAGTACCTACACAAGAGATAGACACAGATTTTTTGGTGCTTTCTCTTTGTAGGCTAGGTGGTTCTTTGCCGCACTGCTCCCACACAAGGCACAGTCATGTGGTCAGGAGGTAATCAAAACATTGGAGTCAAGTAGTTTTCCCTTAGTTCGTTACCATTCATTTTGTGGTGTTTGCTTTCACTGCCTCAGGAACGTTCAACAATGTATACAACTCACAACATGTTTGAGTAAACATGATTTAAAACAAAATAACTCTAGCTATCACTTTGCACAGTCACCTTGCTTTAAAGCAGTATCTTCTTTTCTAGGTCCACATATAAAGGAAATAAAAGTTGTGGTCTTTACATCCCACATGTAATCCCCCCACCCCGGACATACAACATTAGTTTTAGTTGAGAGATGGGTTGGGTATGCAATTATAGAAATCTTTGCCAGCTTTACCAATATCGCTTGGTTGGAAGCCAAACGTTTTCTTACCTACTCACTTTATCTACAACTAACACATCATTTTATTAAAGCTCATACTTTGGCAGCAAGGCTAGGATTTAGACACAAATCTTTCAATTTATTACATGCAATTGTTCTGCTCAGTGTAAACTGAACAGTCAGTGAGGACCAAGTAAGAACCAAAAGTTCTGGATATAGCATCTTCTACTATGACAGAACAGAAACAAGCAAAGTGAAATTTGAAGGTGTGAAGATTGTCAAAGGCTTTGAAGTACAAAGTAAATAATTTCACTTGGGCTATATTTCATCAGTTATGCGACAAGTACACTAAATTGACTACTCTAAAGGTATTGCTGGAAAAGCGCAGGTCAGGCAGCATCCAAGGAACAGGAGAATCGACGTTTCGGGCATAAGCCCTTCTTCAGGAATGCCCGAAACATCGATTCTCCTGTTCCCTGGATGCTGCTTGACCTGCTGCGCTTTTCCAGCAACACATTTTTAAGCTCTGATCTCCAGCATCTGCAGTCCTCACTTTCTCCTACTCTAAAGGTATGACACCCATTACTTAGTTCTCCCTCACTGCCATACTTAATGCTTTCAAAATTCCAGTTGGAGAACACATACAGTCATGTTTTATGCACAATCCGTCATTGATATTGCATTCAAAGCAGAAGAAACGTATATGGGTGGTAGAAAGGTGCAATCAATACAACATTTTCATTCTCATAAAATAAATTATCTGCTTACAAAAATATTAATGCTTGCTGTTGTAAAGTGATCCACTAGCATCAATTACAGGGAGCACCCTGGGCAGGCACTGTCATACACACCATTTGGTACTTTAAATGACTCAGTGGCCAGTCTGCAGAAGTCCTAAACTTGAAAACCACAATACTGCGTGAGAATGCAAAATTCCAAACTTTAGTTAGGCTTTCAGGAATTTGGCAGTCCTCCAATTTACTGAATGTACATTTGCTATTGTGATGTGACAATTTAGTATCATATTTATAATCATGCAGACTTAGTTAAAAAAAGACTATTGGAACGTTTAGCATTCCACACATCAGACATCCACTTCAAAACTGTTCTGACACAACGCTACATGCTGTTCTTAATTAAACACAATTGATATGCGAATTTCAGAAAGGTACAAAGATGGGAAACATAATAATGCAGTTTACATAGTTAAGGTTTAAACTCTGAATTCAGAACAGTAACTGTTTACTTTGGAAAGTAACCAAAAATCCACAACAGGACTTGACTTAAAGGAGAGAAAACCAGAAGGTAGTAGTGCTTTAAAATTGAGAAAAAACACCCTCCAATCCATACTATGGGACGTGCTAACCTCCGAAGAAATGTATGCAAATCTTAAATAATTTGCAACAGCATAGAGTGACACATGTTCTTGTGAAGAGAATTTCAACTACATTGTCAACAGGAAGCATGCCTGTGAGCACAAATAATTCCATGGGAAACGGAAGGTTCAACTACAATTGAGTACCAATTCAAAAACACTATAATGCTAGCACTCAAGTCTGATTCACGTTGATTCCTATGGGGCTGCTGTGGTGGGGGGGCGGGGTATTATTCTCAGTGATTGTCAACCTTGGGGCTAGTGAGTTTCAACATCCATATGGAAACCAAAAATCAAACGTTCCTGATGTTAACAATTCATAGATGGGAAAGCATTTCTAAATAAAACCAACCTCCCTTTCGCATAAAATACCTGATGGTTAGCAAATGAAGTATACTCATGCATCACTTCGGGTTTAGCCATCAGGCCGGCCAAAAGACTGGTAAAACTGCTTATTTCCGAGTGTTTGGATGAAGATTTTAATTTTAAATGCTCAGGATTGCATTACCCCTGTGGACTTACGCATTTTGCTGCAGGCATCAGTTAGAAAAGTGCCTGAAAATCGTGAAACACGTACATACAAAATCAACAGTGGCACAGGCCCCCGTTTTCCAACGGGCCAGAACTTCCAAGATATTCGCCTCACTTAAGTTAAGCCAATTGGAATGAAGGAGGGAGGGCGTCCTTGGCTTTGTCTCCGACGCCGGCAGACTGAGGGCTGCGCTGCGCTAGACTGCTCGGATTAATTCTATCTGGCCAAGTCCTTTTTAAACCCCACTCCCCGGGGCTAGCTTGAGGAAAAGGAGGAGGCAGCGGGGCAGTTCTGGAGGGGACGCAGGGGCAGCGGCGCTGTGTCCGGCTTTTGCGCCGCTTTTGTCCCGCTCTCGCTGCGAGACGCCTCTCGAGCTCCATGCCCTCGGCCGCAGCCGCACATTGATGCTGCAGAGAGACACTCGCCCGCCCTCTCCCTCTCCCCAAACCAACCTTTACTCGCTCCATCTCGATGCTTCCCCGGCCGCCCTTTCGGCCTCTTACCTCGCATCGCCGGGCTCCGCGAATCCAAGGCCCGATCCCGTCTCTAGTTTGTCAACATCGTTCGGCCGCTCGGCCCCGCCATCTTGGTTCCCCGCTGCACGCTGGGTAATACGGGCTCTCGCACGGGGACAATTCCGACGCGACCGAGCCCTTCGCGCAGGCGCAGTGCTGCGCTGTCCCAGCTATGGCCTGCACTCCAGCCTTGGCTGAGCATTCCTGCTCTGCTTTCCATTACAGGCCACCTTCACAACGTATTCTTGTTCAAAACCAACAACAACAAAAAAAAAGTCACCACCAACCAAAATTACTTGTAAAATTACGAGACAGATGACATTCTAATGATTGAATTCATGTTCACTGGGTTAACTCGAAATGATCTGACTCTGTTCATCTAAAGAATATTGACTGTGCCCCATTACAGCATACAAGTGCCACCTTTTGAAGATGCTGCTACTTCTCTAAAATGTTGCTACCTCTTTATGACACTCCCACATCTCTAAAGTGCTCCGACATCTCAAGATGCTCCAGCCTGTTTATGATGTTACTACCTCGTTATGATGCTCCTACCTCTTCTGCATTTTTAAGATTTGGAGATGCCGGTGTTGGACTGGGGTGTACAAAGTTAAAAATCACACAGCACTAGGTTGTAGTCCAACAGGTTTCATTGGAAGCACACTAGCTTTCGGAGAGCCGCTCTTTCATCAGGTGTCCTCCACAGATTGTGTCCTCCACAACCACCTGATGAAGGAGCGGTGCTCCGAAAGCTAAAGTGCTTCCAATGAAAACTGTTGGACTATAACCTGGTGTTGTGTGATTTTTAATTTTGCCTTTTTAAGGTCCTCCTTTCTTGGATACCTTTACCTCTTTGCTCAAACTTTTGATCATCTGCCCAAACAACTCATTTTATGCCATGATTTGGAGATGCCGGTGTTGGACTGGTGTGTACAAAGTTAAAAATCAAACAACACCAGGTTACAGTCCAACAGGTTTAATTGGAAGCACACTAGCTTTCGGAGTGGTGCTCGCTCCGAAAGCTAGTGTGCTTCCAATTAAACCTGTTGGACTATAACCTGGTGTTATGTGATTTTTTAATATTTTATGCCATGTCATTTTTTTTGTAATGCCTCTGAAATGTGTTGAAATGTTTTATTACATTAACGTTGTTACCAAAATACAAACTATCCTTGATTCTTCATCAACTTTACTGATCCTTTTATATTAAAGGTGTATAGTTGATCCATGCAAATCATTGTTGATTGTTTGGGAAGTATGGAAATCATGACATTATAATCACGTCTCACTAAATGTAATTGGATAATTTATCAGTAAATGTTTTAATTGCTGAGGGAGAAATGTTGGCCAGGTCCTTCAAAAGTGGAGTCACACGTAGAAAGAATGGTGAAAGAGGCTTTGGTATGCTTTCTTTATTGGTCAGAGTACTGAGTATAGGAGTTGGCAGATTATGCAGCTGTACGGGATATTTACTAGGCCACTTCTGAAATATCGTGTGCAATTCTGCTGTCTCTCTTGTAGGAAGGATGTTGTGAAACTTGAAAGGGTTCAGAAAAAATTTACAAGGGTGTTGCCAGGGTTGGAGGATTTGAGCTATAGGGAGAGGTTGAATCATCTGGTGCTGTTTTCACTGGAACCTCAGAAGTTGTTTATAATGTCATGAGGGCCATGGATATGGTAAGTAGACAAGGTCTTTTCTCTGGGGTAGGGGACTCCAGAGCTAGAGGGCATAGGTTGAGAGGGGAAAAATTTAAAAGGGACCTAAAGGGCAACTTTTTCCTGCAGAGGGTGGTGCCTATATGGAAGTGGTGGAGGCTTGTATAAAAGATGGAATATGAATAGGAAGGGTTTAGAGGGATATGGGCCAAGTGCTGACAAATGGGACTTGATTAGGTTAGGATATCTGGTTGGCATGGACAAGTTGGACTGAAGTGTCTGATTTTGTGCAGTACATCTCTATGACTCTATGACAGGTAAAAATATTCATACATTTCTTCGAAGCTATTAGCAAGGGGTTTAATATCAATCTGCAAAAGTGGACTATCTCACTGACAATGCAGCATTTCCATACTTCTACATGAAAATTTCAGTTTAGATTATAAATACACAAACAGGTAAGAACACATCACTATAGTATTCACACCTAAATTATTTAGAAAGAGATTTAATATTTTGGTGGTCATGTGTTAAAATTGGTATACTGTTTCGATTAGCTGATTTGAAAATGGAAAGGAACAAAAATAAATTTGTGTTACCACTTGAGATGTTTGGTATTAAGTTTTCCTTACAGTCAGAACATTAAATACTGTCGATATTATGAACAATCTGTTGAATAAATTCTAAAACATGTCTGTATCAATAATTTTGAATTCAGACTCTTGAAAAGTCTATAAAGTTGATGAAATATGTATCACAATAGAGAAAGCCACTCATGTTTATGGAACACCACTTACTTAAAACACCATAAGGTAATTCAGAGATTGTAGTGGTGTCACAAATGTGGTTGGTGAGACTTAAACAAAAATTGATAAAGATTCATGGGAGATGGCTGAAAATGTAGCTGAAGGGAAAGGTTTTGAGGACATTTAAAGATTAGGTGAAAAGTAACAAAATATATTGGGTTAGATCAGAATTTTTCTACAAAGGAAGACACATGATGGCTTTGCCTAAGAAACAATGACATTAATGCATAATAGATTAGAGTTGGAAGAATAGCAGGCTGGAGGAATAATGAATTTTGAGGATGTGGGATATATGATGGAGGAGAACCAATCAATGTAAGTTAGGGTAGAATGACATCAGAGTGGCAAGAAAGCTGATGGTTTAGAACATGTGGAGATTCATGCTTAGGAGAGTGACAAAGAAAATATTGGAAATGTTTGGTCTACGGTGAAAAGCATCTCAGTAGCATGGAAGTGAGACATTATTGGAGAAGGATAATGCTTTGAAGGTCAAATAATCTTGGCTTTTGGAATGACTATAGAATTTGAAGTCCAGTTCAGGATTGAGCAGCACATTAAAGCTGTGCATCATAATGTACAAATTAAGAGCAGGAGTGGCCTTCCAAGCTTGTGCCACCATTCGATAAGATATGATTTTAAACTCAAGTCCACATTCCTGTCTACACCTGATAGTGTGTCACCCCTTTGCTTACAAAATATCTATCAACCACTGCCTTAAAAATATTCAACGATTCTGCTTCCACTACCTTTTGAGAAGAGAATTCCAAAACTTACAAACCTTTGCGAGAAAACAAATTCTCCTTCTTCTGGCTTCAGTAAGTGACTTCTTATTGTCCAGTCTCCTCAGGATCTTTTGTGTTTCAATCAAACTTCAACAGATACAATCCTATTGTGTGTCCAGCTTTTGCTCATAAGTCAAGCTTCCATTTCCAGGTATTAGTCTACCTGAACATTTAGGAGAGGGGAAAGAAGTTAAGACAATGTTTTGACCAAAGCTCACCAGGATGACTTTGGTCATGCCAATGCAGAGCTGCAAAATGTTTTGGGTCATTCATTTCGTGATGACAAGCAGAAAACACAGTGACCGTAGCATGAGAATTAAATCTGGTAATTTACATACATATATTAACCCCATACTTAAGAAAAATATTTTCAAAAAGCAATATAGAAATGAGAAAAACGAGATGGCTCACGATGAGTTTTTGGAGGAAATGCCATGAGTTCAGGAAGAGAAGCCTTTACAAGAATGAGCTATGTCTTTAGTCAGCAGGAATATAATTATATTAGGACAGTATCAGAGTGGTGTATAATGAAATGGGATAGTGGAGGAGGATGATTGTGTTAAATAAAAACTTCAAAGATGCAATGTGTCAATCATACAACATTTTGTTGATAATTTTCATCAGGGCTCTGTTAGTTGTGTGAACTGTATGGGAAGTGATGAGTAACGTGTGTGCCACTTAAGCGCTGGACAATGATCAATTCCAACAAGGCAGAATCTAACCATCACCCCCCCAACATTCAAAGACATCATTGACCAAAATCCGATCTGGATGGCTACAAGAACTGGTCAGGAGCAAGGGATCATCAGTGAGTAACACACCTTCTGACTCTTCAAAGTCTGTCCATTGTCTGCAAGGCATAAATCAGGAGTATGATGGGATACTATTCTTTTGCCTGGATGAGTGCTATTACTGAAGAAGCTTGATACCATCTAGGACAAAGCAGCCCACTTGATTGGCTCCATATTCACAAATGTTCACCCCTTTCACCACTGAGAAAGCAATAGTGTATACAACCTATAAGGTGCACTGAAGAAATTCCAAACCCATGACCACTAAAACCTGGAAGGATGGAGGTCAGGAGATACTTGGGATCATCTACACGTTCTTTTCCAAGTGCCCTCAACATTCTAATTTGAAAACATCAAAGTTTTTCACAGTTGCTGGGTCAAAATCCTGGAACACCCTCCTTATCAGCACTGTGGGTGTACCTACCATGTCAAGAAGGCAGCTCATTTTTGCAGACAGTTAGAGATGGGCAATAGATGCTGGCCCAATCAGCCAAGACCACATATTATGAATATATTAAAAACCTGATGGAATAGGGAGCAGTGTTAAAAGAATTAACATTTGAAAACCCTCAGTGGGAAAGATGAGATTGAAGGTTACCGACAGAGTATCAAGGTCATCAAGATCCAAGTAAACTGATGGTGCAGTTGCCAACAGGTGAGTGGTTAGGAGCTAAGTTATGAGATAGACCTCATTGGGAAATTAATCTGGTGAGTACTGGTATGAAGCAAGGGACAAACTGTAACATTCATTTTGTATGTCGAGTGAGTTGGACATAGTTAGGGAATCATGAATTTGAGCAGAGTGAGGCAGATAAGTGAATAGTCTTAATTTTGGTGACAAATAAATGAGATGAGATATTGCAATTGTATAAAAACAACAACAGGAAGGAGAGTTCAATAAGACATTATTAATTTCAATTGTTGCAAAATTTGCCCTGGATAACAGAACAGTATACCTTCCATTACTTATTAAAGTTAATGCAGATTTTATGCATTAAATTCAGACAGTTTATAAGGCTGAACGTATATCAATGTCTTCCAAGCAAATCGATCATCTTAAGTTGAACATATATATTTCAAAAATAATTT
Source organism: Chiloscyllium plagiosum (assembly GCF_037043375.1). Classification (NCBI taxonomy): domain Eukaryota; kingdom Metazoa; phylum Chordata; class Chondrichthyes; order Orectolobiformes; family Hemiscylliidae; genus Chiloscyllium; species Chiloscyllium plagiosum. Next base: position 20,908,640 of record NW_028270170.1, on the reverse strand, counting down.
GTAGTATGTATTCAAGATATTTGTTTGTGCAATAGAAAAAAAACATTCACATTATACAACCTCATACTGTCAAACCCAAGATAAGCAACCTGCAGTCAAGGACAAAGTACATTAACAAGAAGATCATGTACTCTTGTGACTGGATGTATGATGTAATGCACATTAGTGCTACAGGCTAACAGCACTGCTTTATTTTAAAATGCATTAAGCTGCAGTACTTCCCATTCAAAGCACTTTAATCTTCTGTCAAATTAATTTAACTCTGTTTCGAAAAATGAAAAATAAAGAAGATCATGAATATTCATGAAAAGAATAACAGGTTAAATTAGTTATGATACAATGCTTTGTGAATGTTTGAAAGAGTATATGTGGAGGTGTTGGTGGGGGGGGGGGGTTGTGTGGGGGAGGTGGGCAGCAATATCATATACGTACACAGAATTGCTGTCAGTTGGTGCACCAAGAGATTGAATGGAAGAATTAAGAAAATAGACATTGGAGTCTGAAATGGTTTTGTTATAAAACTTAAGTGCATTGACCTGCAATATTGTGGTTACGCATAATGTTAAATTACTACAGGATAGCCTGGAAAAGTAGACGACTAAATTTGTGACTAACCAGAAAGCAATGTTTGAAATCATTCAATTGCTTGTGAAGTAGTCGGAGTGCTTGAAGATCTGAAAGGTAGTTACAGAACATATGCAGACAATCGACATGACTGATGGAGCAATATTAGTTACAAGTTTATGTAGCTTTTCAACTAATAGTAAAATTACTGCTCAGTAAAATCCTTGTTGTGTTTGTGTGCTGAAAATTATAATGTAGGAGAAATAGCTGCCTACAGATTAAGATCTTCTCCCCTGCAACACATTCACTCATCAATGATATTTTGAGGACATTCAATCTTACCAAAATATTCTGCTTGCTACTTCCCTCAGTTGAATGTGACAGTGAATAATGTATAAAATATTATGTAATATGTAAAATATATAGTTTAAACAGTGACCTTGTGATTATTGTCTTAAGGAACATTGGGCTGGATATTAATTTGTGTGGGAATGAGTGGGTGATGACTTGAGGTTTGCCAGTTATGTGAGAGGGTTTCCCTGCTGGATTTAACATTAAGTCTTGGTTAGCAACTTTTATCTCTGTTTCCCAGTCACAGTCAGGCAGTTTGGGAGGTTGGTTGCCTTAGTCACCATGGCAACAGCCATGGAGCAAAGAGAAGCAAGAAAGAGGAATCAGAGTGTTTGAAGGTTGGGGGATGATTAGGGTGGAAGGTTGTGGGTGGAGATCACAGGGAGGATCACATCCAAAGAAGGGGAGAGATTAGAATATGATTCAGAGGCCTGAGTCTATTGGAGAAGCTTAGAAAGAATGTGGAGAAGATTGGAAAAGTTGCAGGAGGAGAACAAATGGGTTATCAAACAGATGGATAAGATTGGAGGATATGGGTCCTATTAGAGGAGTGGGGTTTGGGAAGTTGTTGCTAAAACAGACATTTGGAAGATATTGACAATGTGTTGCACAGGAAGCTGGTAAATAAGATGAGTCTAGTTTTTAAAAAAATTCGTTCATGGGATTGGGTGCCACTGGCTGGAAGAATTTATTGCCCACCCCTAATTGCCCAGGGTATCTGGAGTCACACATAGGCCATAAAAGGTAAGGATGGCAGATTTCCTTCACTAAAGGAATTGGCAATAGTTTTATGGTCATCATTAAGGTCTTATTTCCAGATATTATTGAATTCAAAGTCCACCATCTGCTGTAACAGGATTCAAACATTACCTGTGTCTCTGGATTAATAGGAGAAAGTGAGGACTACAGATGCTGGAGATCAGAGCTGAAAATGTGTTGCTGGAAAAGCGCAGCAGGTCAGGCTGCCTTGGATGCTACCTGACCTCTCTGGACTAATAAGCTATAATATCACTAGGCCATCACCTTCTCCCTTAGGTGCCAAAGTGTTAGGGACAAGATAGTGGCATGGATAAAGTGTTGGCTGACTGGCAGAAAGCAGTGGGGATAAAGGGGTCTTTTTCAAGGTGACACCTGGTGACTAGAGGAGTTCTACTGGCCGTGTTGGGACCACAACGATTCACGCTATACATTAATGATCTGCACAAAGGAACTGAGGGCAGCTTTGCTAAAGTTACAGATGACACAAAGGTAGGTGGAGAAGCAGCTGGTGCTGAGGAAGCAGGGAGGCAGCGAAAGGACTTGGATTGGCTAAGAGAGTGGGCAAAGAAGTGGCAGATGGAATACAATGTGGGAACACATAAGATTATGCACTTTGGGAGGAAGAATAGAGATGTAGACTATTTTCTAAATGGGAAAAAGTTTTGTAAATCTGAAGCATAAAGACACTTATTCAGGATTCACTTAAGATTAACATGCAGGTTCCGTTGGCAGTTAGGAAGGAAAATGTTAGCATTCATTTCAAGACAGCGCGAACACAAAAACAGAAATGTATTGTTTAGGATGTTCAGACTCTGGTCAGACCATGTTTGGAATATTGTGAGCATATCTAAGAAAGGATATGCAGGCATTGTAGTGGATCCAGATGAGGTTTTCAAAAATAATCCTGTCATCTGAGGAGGGGTTGAGGATCCTGTGTCTGGCCTCAATGGAGGTTAGAAGGATGAGGAGGAATCTTATTAAAACTTCTGGAATATTGAGAGACATGGATAGAATGGACATGGAAAGATGGTGAGATTTTCCACTAGTAACAGAGACTAGGACACAAGAGCATAGTCTCAGAGTGAAGGAACAATCCTTTAGAACTGAAATGTGGAGGAATTTTTTTCAGCCAGAGGATGGTTAATCTGTGGAATTGATTAATGCAGAGGGCTGTGGAGGCCAAGTATATTTAAGACAGGGATAGATTCCTGATTAGTAAGATGATCCAGGGTTACTGGGAGAAGGCAGGAGATTGGGGTTGAGAAACCTTGTCAGCCATGTTCAAATAGTAGAGCAGCCTCAGTGGGCTGAATGGCTTAATTCTGCTTCTGTACCTCTTGGATCTTTTAGATCTTACCTCCCTTTGCTTTCCAGATTTCCTGAGATCAGAATTAAATTTAATTTGGTGAGAAATCATGAAGCATGCAACCTCATATAATCTTTAAATTGACAAAACTACTTCCTGTGTTTAGGTTGATTGTTCAAATCGATGCCTGCCCCTGTTAAAACTAAAAGCTGGCTTGTTGGAGGTGAATTGGTTGGAACGTTGTTTTGATCCCCCTAAATCAAACTCAGCCATTTTGGGCAGTTAGAGATTTCCCCCACTTACTCTATTGGATTTTAGCCTATTTGTGACAATTTGCAACACACTTTTGCTGTGTTCCAGAAATACATGGAAAAGTCTAACAGCAACATATTGCTTCAGTGTCTTGTAGAAGTGAAAAGTTTTATTTATAAACTGTTAAGATAAATCTTACTATAAGTCAAACAGTCTGTATTGAAAAAGTCACAGCTATGAATCTGCCACTACCCAGCACAGTGTATTATAATTGTAGACAAACTAGCTACATCATTGTGTGGTCTCCACAGTTGTTTTAGATGTGTAACTTCATCTTTACTAATTAATCTGTTCTAAATGGATTTTTTCACTTTTATTTTTAATACATGTTCCTGAATCAAAATATAATCTCTAATTGCAGATGATGAGTATTAACTTGGAACTCCTGGGCTAACTAATAGCTGAAGATTTTATTGCAATTCATTCTTTCATGTGAGCTGTACCTGAAGGCAGGTGCTTGACTCATTGTCTGCTGATGGTTCGTCCTTGGCTTATTTTCAGTTATAGTTTGTCATTGCCTTCCACCCTCAGGAGCTCATCTTAGGCTTCCAGAATAACACTGATTTCTCAAGTGATGTTCAACCCATGACCTATAGGCTCTGCCATAGCTGGAGCAGATGGTAATTGGGGGAATGGAAAGGCGGGATTCTTGGGTTCCATAATCAAAATGTATAGTAAGGCTCATGCTTTTGATTGCCTTAATGAAAGTGTTGGTGACAACCTAGAGCTTGGCCATCAGCTCTCAGGAGCAGGGATGAGGAGGCAGATCCTGAGTATACCTCGATTAGAACTGCAATCAGATCCACACCATTGGTGTTATCTTGAACCACATGCTAGCTATCTAGCCAACTGAACTAACTGGCCTCTTTATTTTTAATTACTTATGATTCCTTTAGAAGGGCTTATGCCCAAAACGTTGATTCTCCTGTTCCTTTGATGCTGCCTGACCTGCTGCGCTTTTCCAGCAACACATTTTTAAGCTCTGATCTCCAGCATCTGCAGTCCTCACTTTCTCCTCTTTATTTTTCATCTCTTGCTAAGGTAATCTTTATGCTTTTGACACATTGGCTTTGTTGAACTAAAATTCATAACTACTTAATTTTGTTTTAATGCATTAGATATGACAATACATGTTTGGAGACACTCTTTAAACCAAATCAAAAGCCCAATTTTTACTGCAAGAAATATGTTGAAATCAAGGCCCCAGTTTCCGATCCTGTTGTCTTACACCAGAATGTGATTTAATCAGCTGTTTGAAGAAGATATGCAGTACACCTGGTTGGTCTTGCTATGAATATATAGAGTGGCTTCTCCATATGCCAATGTGAATTAGGAGTAAAGGTACACTGTTCAGCCCTTTGAGTCGACACTATCATTGGATAGGATCACAGACGATCTGATTACTCCACAATCCCAGATTTCCTGATAAACATTCATCTTTATGTTTATCAAGAATCTATCTGCCTTTGCCTTAAAAGTGCTCACAGACTCTTCTTTTACTATCTTTTCATGAAGAGACTTCTAAAAGCTCATGGCTTCTGTTAGAAAAATAAATCCTCATCTCTGTTTTAGATGGGTGACCCCTTACCTTTAAGCAGTAGCTCCTAGTTCTAGGCTCTCTCACAAGAGAAAATATCCTTTCCACATCCACCCTGTTAAGACTCTTCAGTATCTTGCATGTTTCAATCAAATTTTCCACACTCTTCTAAACTTCAGCAAATACAAGCCTAGCTTGCCCTATCTTTCGTTATTGGTCAACACACCTATTCCATCTCTAACTCTAGTAAACCTTCACTGAACCGCTTACAATGCATGAGTTCCTTTTTTGAATAAGGAGACCATTACTGCACACAGAACACTAGATGTGGTCTTAGCAATGCCCTGTATAAATGACAAAGGAGCAGTGTTCCGAAAGCTTGTGATTTCAAATAAACCAGTGGACTATAACCTGGTGTCGTGTGACTTCTGACCTTGACCACCCCAGTCAAACACTGGCACTTCCCCATCCTGTATAAATGAAGCAGAACATACAAACTTTTATATTCAATTCCCCTTGAAGTTAAAAACGACAGTCTATCAGCTTTCCTCCAGGGGCCCTTCCAGGATTTTTTTAACCGCTTTGGAGATTTCCAATTTAATAACCTTCCCTTACTCCAGCTTGGCTTCATATTGCATTGTTATATATTAAGTTGCCTTACATCTCAGAGAGGAAGACCAACAAACTGACATACAGCTACTTGTCTTCAATTGATTCACGCCTCCTCCATATTCCACACAGGCTGATTAGAAATTACTAGTGGGATTTTGCTGCTGGCTTCAGATCTCTGACATCAGAGCCATGTCAGAGTCCCGATTCTGCACCTGCCAGCAGCCAGACCAGGAGGGTATGTCCCTGGATTCAACCTCCTCAATAGCTGCCTCCATGCTTGACAAGCTGACGGGCTCTGATGCTGCAGGTCCAATCACAGGACTAACAATTCCAGAGTCTCGGCAGAACCACGGATAGGGTTGTGACACTGCTGAGACAGGTAGGAGAATGCACTATCAGCAAGGTAAAGTGAATCACATTTTTTTGACATGGATAGCACAGCACGCTGTGCAGACTGGTGGGGAAGCCCGCTGAGGGGTGTGGTTGGGATGTCAAGGTCAGTGTTAGCCCCAAATCTCTATTAAGCTTCCTGCCCCAACAGGTTCTTCCATTCCAACAGGTCCCAACTTCCCTCAGGAGGGTCACCTGCAGTGAGGTGCAGCTTCCCCAGGATGAGCAGGAGAACACTCTGTTGCAGGTGGAATGCTGCTAGGCCTCCTGAGTTGCCCCTAATCTAGGTTTTACTTTGTTAATTCCTCCGCTCCGTTCGTCAGGTAGCTCAGAGCACCTCTGTGGAACTTCACCAGCTCTCCATTATTTTCCTATACCCCCTCCCAGAAACCTTTCAAACTCATTAGGGCTGGCCAAGTCTGCTTTAGTTTGCAATTAAAAAAAACCCAAAGAACCGTGCTTGATGGAAATTGAAAACAGAAACAAAAATTGATGGAAAATCTCCGCAGGTGCAGCAGCATCTTTAGAGAGCCTGCAAAATTAATATATTGTTAACCAGCACCAATTCCTGTTATCTCTGTCTGGGCTTGATCACCACCTATAGTTTATTTCCCTCACTCCCTCTCTCCACCCCATCTTCAGCATATATACCAATCTTTTCCTAATGTCAATCAAAGTCAGAAGTCATATGACACCTAGTTATAGTCCAACAGGTTTATTCAAAATCACAAGCTTATGGAGCGCTGTTCCTTTGTCACCTGACCTCAGACTTTGTCCACCCCAGTCCAACACTGGCACCTCCAAATCATAACTGCAATTGGTTCTGAAGAAGGGTCACTGGACCTGAAATGTTAACTCTGCTTCCTCTCCACAGATGCTGCCAGAGCTACTGAGTTTTTCCAGTAATTTCTGTTTTTTGTTTCTGCTTTATCATGATCAAGAGAAGTTTGTTAAGTGATTGTCCTTTCTTTCAGCCTTTGTTAAGAATGAGCATTACCTACATTGAAGTTTTGAATTGTCAACATGTTTAGATTATTGCATATTTTATTTCCGGGTATCAATTCATTGAATCACACCATTTGGAAAAGCTAAAGTGCAGCCATTATAGTTTGCAAACATCTCTCAAACAGTAGGTGGCATTGTTGTACCTTTGTAAAGGAGAGTGAATTGAATCTTGCTGAACAGGCAATTACTTTATTGGTGAGTCAATGTATTTTGACATGAAGCAGGCAGTTTGATACCATTATATAGTTTTAGAATGTGTTATTGTGTGGTTAAAAAATGCAGAAAATTGTGAAGGGACATTGTTACATTTCTCTTTCCCTTCTTAAGGTAAACTCTCCCTGGAAAACACATGGGCTGATAGGTAAATATTGCAAAACAATACATATAGTTCTGCTGTAAATTTACATGGAAGCACTTTTAAAACTCAGTACTTCCGTATGCCAAAGCAATGCTTTAATTTTAAACACTTCAATTTAGCACAAAGTAACTACACTCATGGAATAATTTAAATAGATTGTTTTCTGACAAATAATGAATCAACCAAAGAAATTTCCAGGTCACAGGCAACTTTGCTGAATTGACGAAACCCAGACCACAGCAACATCTGTAATTCAACATCTGTTTGATTGGGCTTTTGCTTCAGTTCAGCTTTTATCTGCAGTTCTAATTATATCATTGTGACTACACTGCAATGGCATCACTGAAATTTAGTTTTCTTTATTGCTGAGAGCAAAGACTACAGGAAGCTCATTATAGCTTTGCATGATTAAAGTGAAGATCTTGCAGTAATGATTAGAAGATATAAGGTTAATGTTTGGTTAATAAGAACAATTTTTAATCAACTTGGTCAGGCATATTATGACACTCCTCTGGAGCAGGTAAAACTTGAACCAAGGCCTCCTGGCTCCGAGACAAGGGACACTACCATTGCGCCACAGGAACGCTAATAAGTTTTGGTTAATATTTTTTCATCAACCAGTTCCAAGACTAACTGGACTAATGATTTGGAGATGCCGGTGTTGGACTGGGGTGTACAAAGTTAAAAATCACACAATACCAGGTTATAGTCCAACAGGTTTAATTGGAACCACACTAGCTTTCGGAGCGACGCTCTTTCATCAGGTGATAGTAGAGGGCTCGATCGTAACACAGAATTTATAGCAAAAATTTACAGTGTGATGTAACTGAAATTATACATTGAAAAATTGATTGTCTGTTAAGCCTTTCATCTGTTAGAATACAGTGATAGTTTCACTTCTTTCATTTGTAAATCACAAAACCTTTTTTTTAAAGTTGCATTCTCGGGTTAGCTGTTAACAATGGTGATAGCTAGACAATATGTTGAAGGTGTTGGCCCCCTGTGTTCTCTGTCTATGCCATGATGTTTAGATTGATTCTAATCTAAAAAGTGAGATAACAGAGTTTTACATAAATTCATGCAGTTTTTGAGCTCAGAGTTCTACATGAATGCATGCAGTTTTTGAGCAAAGTACAATGTAACTCTGCAAGTACAAATTCACCCCCCAAAACATATGTGTGCATGTGGGTCTTTGTCTGTGTGTGTGTGTGTGTGTGTCTGTCTGGGGTGGGTGTTGTGAGTGTGAGAAAGTGTGTGTGTGTGTAATGAGTGCAGAGTGTCTTAAGTCTGTGAGGGGGTGCATGTGTGAGTGTGGGAGTGTGTGTGTCTATAAGGGTGTGTGTGCGTGTCTGTGTGCGCGTCTGCGTGTACCTGTGTCCGTGTGTATGTGAGAGTGTGTGTGTGTGTGTAGGAATATCTATGTGTGTGTGTGTGTGTATTGCAATGGTGATCACCTTCCATGTGACATGAACCCAAGGTCCTGGTTGAGGCCCTCCCTATGGGTACCGAACTTAGTTATCAGCCTCTGCTCGGCCTCTGCTCGGCCACACACACCCTTATAGACACACACACTCCCACACTCACACATGCACCCCCTCACAGACTTAAGACACTCTGCACTCACTACACATACACACACACACTTTCTCACACTCACAACCCCCACCCCAGACAGACAGACACACACACAGACAGACAAAGACCCACATGCGCACATGAAGGAGCGACGCTCCAAAAGCTAGTGTGCTTCTAATTAAACCTGTTGGATTATAACCTGGTGTTGTGTGATTTTTAACTTTGTACACCCCAGTCCAACACCAGCATCTCAAAATCAAGTAGATATAAGCTCAGATGATCAGAGGGTTAGTCAAAGATGGAGGTTTTAAGGAATGTCGAAAATGTGGAAGTATGGGAAGGAATTTACAGAGCTTAATTCTAAGCTCCTGGAGACAATTATTAATGTTGGAACAATTAGAATTGGAAATGCTTAAAAGGCTAAAGTTAGAGGAGTGCAGATATCATAGGGGGGTCTGAGGCTGAAAATGTTTACAAAAATAATGAAGATGTGGCCACAGAATGTCTTGGAAACAAAATTGTTAATATTAATGTTTTGCTTGACAGGTAACCATTGTTTTTCAAGGGTATTGGTCAAATGGGTTTTGGGCAAGTTAAGGCAGGGGCATTAGAGTTTTGGATGATTTCAAGTATGTTGGAGGAAAGTAAGTTGAAAACTAGCTGGGGTGTGTTAAAATATAGTTGAGAGGTATCAATGGCATGCACGATGATTTCAACAGCAGATAAGATGCGACTAAGACAATGGCAGGACACGTTCTGGAAGTGGAAATAGAGTCTACTAATGATATTGCAAATATGTGGTTGCAAGTTCACCTTAAGGTCAAGTATAATATCAAAGCAGCACACAGATTGGCATGGTCTCAAACTGTTGCTAGTGAGAGGGCTGGAGTCAGTAGTTAGGGATTGGAATTCATACTGGAGACCAAAAACAAAGACTTCAGTCTTCCTGATACTGGAGAATCAGAAATTGCATTTCAATGAGGTGAGATTAGGAAATATTAGCATGCTAATGCATGCAACTGAGTGAAAATAGGCCTCTCACCACTCACTAGCAAAAATCTCATCTTGTCATTCCAAACTTGGTTGGACAATTGGACTTTGCTTGTTAACATTGAGTATCTCTGATAATGTTTGATTCTCCCACCCTCAGATAGAAATTAAACAGTGAAAATTCATAATGTGAGAAGCAAACTGGGTACTTTGTGATACCAGATTGCTGCTTCCTTATCTGGCTCTCCCTCTTGAATAGCAGTCATCAACATTCCAGAGCTTGCTTCCTGGGCAGTGACCACCTGCCCCCTGTAGGTTGGCATTGAACACATAACAATCTCTCTGCACCCTCATGGCATATCTCTGACCTACTTACAGTTCTGCACCTCAATGCTGCCATTTTGCGTATCCCAGACCTTTCGTCATAATGCTGTTGCAAGGATACTTTGTGGTAGGGACAAGCCCCCATCTCATGGATTGGACCTCCTCACTTGCTTTCCCAGTGCTCACTCACTTTGGAAACTTGCAGCATCTCTGCCTTGCATTGCCTTTTTGTCCTTTTGCCCTTCAGCCTGAACTTAAAGGCTCATGGTTTTCTGTCTTGTGTCTGCAGAGGCAGCTTGTCATGGCTATTTGCAGTAAGCAGTTGAAGGTATGGACATGTCGCTGAGTTATGTAAATCACACTCCTGCGCACTGAGGCAGCAGCATGTGCAGCAAATACATTCCATATGTTTCAACCAAATGACCATATCTCAAAGTCTAATGTGGGTCATCCTCAATTGATTTCACTGCCTACAGCATATAATCAACAATGGGAGGACTGTGATGTGACAAGCCTGGTTTCCTTGTGTGAGCTCCATGTTGGGAGGGTCTCCCCATAGCTATCCCCCGACCCCAATTGAAGGGCCTACAAGGTGACCTGAAAAGTTAATTCTGCTCTTTTCACAGATTCAAGTATTTTCTATTTTAATCTGGGATGTCTTATTGGGTCATTTTATATACCAATATGAACTTTGTATTTGATAGTTGTCTGTCGATTTCCAATTTGCTTTGAAAAATTGTACATGATTGAAATTTGTTTTATAATCAAATTCTAAAGAACAAAATTTGCATTTACTTTGATTCAATAATACAATTTTCAATAAAACTTGCAATGTTGCACTGTGGAATCTGTTTATTTTAGTTTTTCCAATAGTTAACATATGTCTGTAATGCCATTACTGATATTGTAATGATTAATTCATAACGGATGTAGAGTCGGAGTTCAGATGACACAAAAATCCATACCCAACAGCCTGCTTCCTTGTTTCTTGGGATTTTGCTGACCCATCATTGGAGGGCAGTCATACTGCAGGTTTCTTTATTAACACTCCCACCATCAAACACATTTGAAATCTTGCTTCTTAAAGTTCAGTTATGTATTTTCACTTAACATGCCACAATCTGAAATAAAAATTGAAAATGCTAGAAATTCATAAGTTATGTCCATGTTCAGAGAAACAAGAGAATGCGTGTCATGCTCTGTCAACTGTGGGTTTGAGGGAGGAGGGTCCCATTAAATCCAAAAGCTCCCAGGCGCATGCTTACCTGCTCCCAGTGAGGGCTCTGGGTGTCCCACCTGCTAGTTTGCCAATTGAAACACTTAAGTGGGTATTTGATGCCCGCCTAAAGGCCTTATCTTACTGGTGCTCACACTTAACTGGCGATGGGAGAAGTTTACATCAAGTGACCACCTCATGTCTTTGTAATTACCTTTAAATGAGGGCAGAAAGACATGAGGGAGAAGCAGGGCACAGTTGATTGGAAAGGGAGCCTATCTCGGAATGCGGTACAGCAGCAATGGCAGGGGTTTCTGGGAATAATTTGGGAGGCACAGCAGAAATTCATCCCAAGGAAGAAGAAAAAATTTAAGGGGAGGATGAGGCAACCATGGCTGATGAGGTATATTAGGGATAGTATAAAAACCAAAGAATAAACATACAATGTGATGATGATGAGTGGGAAGCCAGAGTATTGGCACACTTTGAAAACCAGCAGAAGATAACTAAAAAATGCAATAAAGGGAGAGAAGTTGAAATATAAGAGTTAGCCAGCTAGTAATATAAAAAAAGATTGCAGGAGCCCTTTTTTTTAGCTATCCACCAGGTAAAAGAGTGGCAAGAGTGGACATTAGAAATAATCGAGAAATAATGGAGAACAAAGAAATGGTGGAGGAACTGAATAGGTATTTTGCATCAGTTTTCATGGTGGAAGACAACAGTAGCATATTAGAACTTCAAGAGAGTCAGTGGGCAGAGCTGAGGGGCAGTAGTGGCCATCGCTAAGGAAAAGGTACCAGGGAAGCTGAAAGATCAGAAGGTGGATAAATCCAGACCGGTTGGATTACACCTGAAGGGGATAGCTGAGGAGATTGTAGAGGTATTGGTGGTGATCTTTCAGGAATCACGAGAGTCAGGGAGGGTCCTAGAGGACTGGAAAATAGTGAATGTAACACCTGTATTTAAGAAGGGAGGGAGGCAGAAGACAGGAATCTATAGGCCAGTTAACTTGGCCTTGGTCATTGTTAAGATTTTAAAGTCCATTGTTAAGGATTGAGATTTTGGAGTACTTGGAAGTGCATAATAAAATAGATCAAAGTTAGCAAAGCTTCATCGAGGGGAGGTCATGTCTGACAAAACTGGTTAGAATTCTTTGAGGAGGTAACGAGCAAATTAGAGAAAAGAGAGCCAGTGGGAGTGTTCTATTTGGAATTCTAGAAGGCCTTTGATAAGGTGCCACACAGGAGGTTGCTAAATAAGATCATAGCCCATGCTGTTAGGAGCAAGGATAGAGGATTGGCTGGCTGGTAGAAGGCAGAGTGTGGAGATAAAGGGGTCTTTTTCTGGATGGCAGCTGATGACTAGAAGTGTCCTGTGGGGTTCTGTATTGGGACCAAAACTATTCATGTTATACATTAACAATCTGGATGGAGGAACTGAGGGCATTGTTGCTTTGTGTGCAGATGATACAAAGTGAAGCGACAATTCGTGCTGAGGAAGCGGGGAAGCTGCAAAAGGACTTGGATAGGAGGAAGAGTGGGTAAAGAAGTGGCAGATGGAATACAATGTGTCAAAGTGTGAGGCTATACATTTTAATGGAAGAATGGAGGCATGCATCATTTTCTAATTGGGGAAAGATTTTGGAAATTGGTAGTACGAAGGCACTGGGGAGTTCTATGTCAGGATTTTCTTAAGGAAACATGCAGATTCAATTAGTAGTTAAGAAGGCAAATGCAATTTCAAGAGGGCTAAGAAACAAGAACAGGGATGTACTGATGAGGCTATGCAAGGTAGACAACATTTGGAATATTGTGAAACGTTTTGGGCCCTGTATTTAAGGAACGCTTCATAGTAATTGAAGCAGGAGTAGGCCATTTGGCCCATTGAGCCTGTACTGCCATCCATTAAGATCATGGCAGATCTATTCATCATCTCAGCTCATCCAACCTGCATTATCCCCGTACCCCTTAATTACCCCACCCTTCAAAAATCCATCCAACTGTGTCTTGAATATATTTAATGCAGCTGCCTTCTCTGCTTCCTTGGACAGAGAATTCCATAGATTCACTACTCTCTGGGAAAAGCAGTTCCTCCTCATATCTGTCCTAAATCTGCCACCCCTAATCTTGAGGCCATGTCCCATAGTCCTAGTCTCACCTACCAGTGGAACCAACTTGCCTGCCTCCAACTTATCTATTCTTTTCATAATTTCATATATTTCTATAAGATCCTCTCTCACCCTTCTAAATTCCAGCGAGTACAGTCCCAGATACCTCCTCACAGGGTACCCCCTCATCTCCAGAATCAACCTGGTGAACCTCCTCTGCACCACCTCCAAAGCCAGTATATCCTTTCTCAAATAAGGAGACCAGAACTACACACTATTCCAGGTGCAGCCTCACCAACACCTTGGACAATTACAGCAGAATCTGCATGCTCTTATATTCAATTCCTCTAGCAATGAAAGCCAATATTCCATTTGCCTTCCTAATTACCTGTTGCACCTGCAAATCAACTTTTAGCGATTCATGTACGAGCACTCCTAAGTCCCTCTGCATAACAGTATGCTGCAATCTTTCACCATTTAAATAATACACTGATCTGCTATATTTACTTCCAATGTTGATCACCTCACATTTATGAACGTGGTACTCCATGTACCAGATCCTTGTCCACTCACTTAACCTATCTAAATCTCTCTGCAGTCCCTCCAATTCCTCTGCACAGTTTGCCTTTCCACTCAATTTAATGATGTCAGCAAACTTGGATACGTTACACTTGGTCTCCTCTTCCAAATCATTTATATATATATATATATATATATATATATAAGGAACCGTTGCAGGCCTGACACCGACCCCTACAGTACCCAGCTCACCACTGATCTCCAATCAGGAAAATGTGCTGGTGTTGGAGGGGTTCCAGAGGAGGTTTACAAGAATGCTTCCAGCAATGAAGGTCTTTTGATGTGACAAGTGGTAGAGGACGTTGGGTCTGTACTCTATGAAGTTTAGAAGGATGATAGAAACTTACAGAATACTGAGAGAACTGGATAGACTGGAGAAGATGTTTCTGCGGACAGCAGAGACTAGGACTCGAGGACAGAGCCTCAGAGTGAAAGGACAACCCTTTAGAACTGAATTGAGGTAGAATTTCTTTAGCCAGAAGGTGGTTAATATGTGGAATCCATTGACGAGGATTGTGATGGCTAAATCATACTTGAGAGAGAGATAGATAGCTTCATGCTTAGCAAAGGTATCAAGGGTTAGGTGGACAAGGCAGAAGCAGGGGGTTGAGAATCATATTAGCCATAACCAAATGGTGGAGCAGACTTGATGGGCTGAATGGTCTAATTCTGCTCCTATTCCTTCTGGTCTTATAGCCACCTAAGCAGGTTCTCCTGCAGGGCCTGGTAGTGGATAGAGTAGAAGATAGTATGTCTCTCCTTACCTGACCCCTGTGCCCATTGGAGGGCCAGTCAATGTGTCGTGCTCTCCTTCACCCTGCTTTCCCTCCCTACCTGGCCTTCAAGACCTAGCCTCACCCCAGCCCATCAGCAAATACTTTCTATCCATTGCAACTTGCCTCCTCATTGCCTGAGTAGAGTACCACCCCTTCTGGCACGACCGATACATTGGGAGTTGGATTTTCTGATGGACTGTCAGTCCTTTGAGAAGAACATTCTTGTCGCTGAGGAGTGGACTTCCCACCTCAAGCCTGTTAATGTCCATTTGGCCTTTAATTGATTGTGGCACAGCCATTCTCCCCCTGTTTAGTTTCTCTCTTCAGCCTGGCTTAGCCAGACAGTGGCCACAGCACCTAATATAATTCAGCCTGAAGTTAATATTTCAGGTCTATGAGCTTTCCTCAGAACTTTACTTACTATAAGCAAATTGCTGTACAGAGCTTTGTGTAATGTGCTTTCTACTTCCATCGATTGGTTGTTCACACGTCACTGAATTCACTTCAGTTATTAAGTTACAGTGGCCTCACTAGTGTAATCATAAGTATCGTTTTGGGATCTCTATGCAATGTTTTCTCTAAAACATTAAAGTAAATTGAATATGATCATGATTATTTTAAAGCTGCCACTCCCTGGAGGACGTGCAATGACTCAGTGTGCACTTTTTGCTTGGTCTGAATTCTCTCTACTTGAGAATGTGATCACAGAGTGTGAAATAATGCATTTGGATGTTCTAAATCCAATCTTATAGAGAAAGGGGACCAAATGCTTCTCAAAAATATCAAAGGTTTAAAGTTATATTCTTATTCATAAGGAATTCTTACTGAAGCAATCCCTTCAGATCAATAAAATGCACAAATAATTAGCTTTTGTTTTATAGAAGATGGAAATGATGATCTGTGCCAAGCAATCATCTTTTATTTATCAAAAATACTTCAGTCTTGAAAGACTACTTCATAGATACTAGTTGACAAGACACTTCATTCAACTAAAAACAAGGAATTCATAAAGTAATGCAGACAGCATTGTGGGTGGTGAAATCAGTCTCGTTACTAGTTACTGCAGTTTTAACTCAGATTTTGCAGCATTTAATTTATTGGTGGCTGCCATTTAAAGTGTGTAACAGTAACATGTTTTTGGTTTTGTGTGGTTTGTATTAAAAGTTCTGTAACTAATGCTGCCTTGACTTTTATTTTAGCACATTGCACGTTCATGCTTGGTTTTATTTGGAGCAAACTGCTATGTTGCGGCTCCCTGTCGGAACCCCCTCCTGTTCACTGCTTCCCTCTCCTGTCACTCCTGCTCCCTCTATCCCATTTGCCATCCCTCCTGCTTCCTTGCCTCTGTTCCTAACCCTCTGCTGAGAGTACTAATACACAGCATGGCAGTGAGCAGGAATCAGCAACAGTTTTGGGAGAGAGCATTAAACAGCAAGTGGGAAAGTTCAGATGTCTTAACCTGAGGACTGGGAGAGGATAAGTGACAAGCAGAAAGAAAGCAGTGAGCAGATGCTTTGGGGAAGGCGAAGAACATTAGCGTTGAGGGAAGCATTGTGTGGCAGGAGGGCTCGAAGCAAAGAGCATGAAATAAAAAGTTAAAAATCACACAACACCAGGTTATAGTCCAACAGGTTTAATTGGAAGCACCAGCTTTTGGAGCGCTACTCCTTCATCAGGTGGTTGATGAACCACCCGATGAAGGAGCTGCCCTCCAAAAGCTAGTGCTTCCAATTAAACCTGTTGGACTATAACCTGGTGTTGTGTGATTTTTAACTTTATGCACCCTAGTCCAATACCAGCATCTCCAAGTCATGAAATAAAAAGAGAGAGTAATATTTTAAATAGCAGATTTTTGGGTCATTTAATCCAAGGCAGCCAATAGGTCTTTAATGTACAAATTACAGGTCAGGAAGATAACCTTATCATATGTTTTATTGGAAGAAAGTGCTTTTCATTTTGCATGCTTTGTGCACATTGATTTTAGAAGCTTAATAGCAGTGTTACATGAGCGATAACTATATGAATTAAGCACTTTACAGAACTCAAAGTTTGTGCGAAGATTTGTAGCTCGGGTGCTCGTTGTTGTGGTTCTGTTTGCCGAGCTGGAAGTTTTTGTTGCAAACGTTTCGTCCCCTGGCTAGGCGACATCATCAGTGCTTGGGAGCCTCCTGTGAAGCGCTTCTTTGATGTTTCCTCCGGTGTTTATAGTGGTCTATCCTTAGTAGCCACACACGCAGACAACAAGCAACATGAATTCGACTGGGACAACACTACTATCATAGGGCAAGCCAGACAGAGAACAGCCAGGGAATTCCTAGAGGCATGGCATTCATCCACAAACTCCATCAACAAACACATCGACCTGGACCCAATATACCAACCACTACAGCGGACAGCTGAAACTGACAACCGGAAGTGGCAGGGACAGACCACTATAAACACCGGAGGAAACATCAAAGAAGCGCTTCGCAGGAGACTCCCAAGCACTGATGATGTCGCCTAGCCAGGGGACGAAACGTTTGCAACAAAAACTTCCAGCTCAGCGAACAGAACCACAACCACGAGCACCCGAGCTACAAATCTTCGCACAAACTTTGAACACTTACGGGCGAGAGACGCTGAGACAAGCCAGGAAGTGGGAAACCTGCGCTAACCGACTAAGCGCCACATACGAACAACTCCGGTTCCTACACGAATGCCGAAAGAATCGAATCCTTCCACAATGTGTCAGATACAGACCACCAGTCAACAACCCACAAGCCAGGGAAACAGCCAAGCAGAACGGATTCAGGATGATCCAGGTAATGATCACAGACGCGCACAACCGACTTCACAGATACAGACATGAAATTGCGCGCCAAAAGTCGTTAATTTCAAAAACCACGAACCAGGAATGGACCCGGACTAAAGAACAGGCTGTCACCACAGGACAGAACAGGACAACACACCGCAAAAAAACGGCACTAAAAGAAAAAATGGCCAAACTAACACACAACAAAGAGGACACTACAACACACACCTGGGTTAAAAACCTCTTCCACAGACAGCTCACGGACACGGAAAGAACAATACTGGCCAAGGGACTCAACTACAACCACAGGGACGCCAAGACAGCAGACTTCCTAGCAGCACTAGAATGCACACTCAGGAACAATGGACTGACAGAAGAGACACAACAAACAGTGAGACAAACGGTCGTACCTATGATAATAAGGAAAAGACAAACACATAACCTCAACACCAAGGAGAGGGAAGCATTGAAATCACTAAGAAACGATAAGAACATAATCATACTACCAGCAGATAAAGGCAGAATGACGGTCATCCTAGATAAATCTGATTACATCCAAAAAGCACAACTACTTGCAGATATCAACACCTACCAAATGAAGGAATTTGACCCCACACCACAACTCACCAATAGGATAAATAACACACTAAGGAATCTACAAAAAAAGGGACAGATAACCAGAGCTGACCTACAAAGAATGAAACCGGAAAGCAACAACACCCCCAGATTCTATGGGTTACCTAAAGTACACAAACCAGACATCCCACTCAGACCCATAGTATCACTGCCAGGGACACTATCATACAAACTGGCCAAAGAACTATAACAGAAACTGAAACACCTGGTCAGCGGATCCAAACACTCTATACAATCAACACAGGAATTCTTGGACATCATCAGAAATATACACATAGACAAAGAAGAAACCATGATATCATTCGACGTGACGGCACTGTTCACTTCGATTGACAAAACCCTAGCCAGAGAAACAATAGCCAACCTACTGGACATACAGAACAGAAAACAGGACGCTGAACCTATCAACAAAGACGGCATACTTAAACTACTGGACTTGTGCCTCACAACACACTTAACATTCAACAACCAGATATACGAACAAATCAACGGAACACCCATGGGATCACCAATCTCGGGACTCATAGCAGAGGCAGTTATGCAAAGGTTAGAACAAACAGTCCTACCACAAATTCAACCCAAACTCTGGGTCAGATATGTCGATGACACGTTTGTAATAATTAAAAACACGGAAATAGAAAAAACACACCGGATCATCAACGCCACACTCACAGGAATCCGATTCACGAGAGAAGAAGAAAAGGATAGCCAACTCCCATTCCTAGACGTGATGGTACAGAGAACACCAAACGGAGAATTCACTACAAGGGTATACAGGAAAGCCACACACACAGACCAAGTCCTAAACTATGAAAGTAACCACCCCAACACACACAAACGAAGCTGCATCAGGACACTATTCAGAAGGGCCACAACACACTGCAGTACACCAGAACTGCAAAAAGAAGAAAAGGAACACCTATACAAGGTATTCGCCAAAAACGGATACCCGCGCAACTTCATCAACAGATGCCTAAGAGAAAGACCACAGAACGAGGACATACCACAACCAAAAGGACTAGCCACACTACCATACATCAGGAGCATCTCGGAACTGACAGCCAGACTACTGCGACCCCTAGGACTCATAACGGCACACAAACCAACAGCCACACTCAGACAACAACTCACCAGAACGAAGGACCCGATACCCAACATGAGCAAAACGAATGTAGTGTACAAAATACCATGCAAGGACTGCACAAAACACTATATAGGACAAACAGGAAGACAGCTAACAATCCGCATACATGAACATCAACTAGCCATGAAACGACACGACCAGCTATCCTTAGTAGCCACACACGCAGACAACAAGCAACATGAATTCGACTGGGACAACACTACTAACATAGGGCAAGCCAGACAGAGAACGGCCAGGGAATTCCTAGAGGCATGGCATTCATCCACAAACTCCATCAACAAACACATCGACCTGAACCCAATATACCAACCACTACAGCGGACAGCTGAAACTGACAACCGGAAGCGGCAGGGACAGACCACTATAAACACCGGAGGAAACATCAAAGAAGCGCTTCGCAGGAGACTCCCAAGCACTGATGATGTCGCCTAGCCAGGGGACGAAACGTTTGCAACAAAAACTTCCAGCTCGGCGAACAGAACCACAACAACTTTACAGAACTGATATTTGTGGGTTTTTCTGTATATTTCAGCTGGGGCTGAACACACTAGAACTTGTTTTGTTAAATGCTTCATATTAGATGTTTAGAAGAAAGACTCTCTATTTAGAATTTCAGAATGTGTAACTTTGATACAGAAAGGCAACATGCTGCTGTCATATTAAATCATGAATCATTAGAGGAGGGATGGGGTAATTAAAGAGATCTCTTTATTTTTGAAGTGCCTGAATAAGGTGGAACCAAGCCTGTAGAGTAAGTCTTGCACATGGAGACCTCTCTTTTCAGGGATCACAGAAAGATTTCAAAACTTAATGGAGGTTGTTAATGATCCCCATGGAGACTGTTACGTCTAAACAAGAGATCCGACTGACTAGAAGGATCACTTCATAAGATGTCATCTTTGAGAATTTTGCTGTAACAAACATATTATAAGCAACATTGACTGAACGATATTTCGTAGGCAACTGGTGATGAACTACAGTAAAGATAGCCCTTCTTTAACTTCTAACTCCAGATCATAGCTAAACTTTATGTCTCCCTCTCCGTAGAAATGCACTTGTTATAGATTCGTGTCTCCTCATTTTGCCACATTGTAACTTTGAGTGATCATCAAAAAGCACTTAGATTCTGGAAAATTTTTGAACTGAATACCAGCAACAAGGTCTATTCTGGAATTCCTCCCCCTGCCTCCATCCTTGTTCATCACCCCGGATATCTAAGAATTCCATGGGGTGTGTCTTTTTAACTAGAGCCTAGCAGCTCATAGAAAGGGAACACTCTTACCTTTCTGCTGATTATATGCTACAGTCTCTGTGGGACCTTTCTCACTCTCTCTTTTTCAAAGCTTACAGATGAAAAGCTTGTCCACAGACAGCACAGCAGCTCTTGCCTTTGTTTACAAAGGTGAACATTTTACAATTTGCTCCCAGTCAGTCTCAGCCTGGCTTTCCCACTCCTAGAATTAGGAGAAAGTGAGGACTGCAGATGCTGGAAAGCAGAGCTGAAAATGTGTTGCTGGAAAAGCGCAGCAGATCAGGCAGCATCCAAGGAGCAGGAGAATCGATGTTTCGGGCATGAGCCCTTCTTCAGGAATGAGGAGAGTGTGCCAAGCAGGCTAAGATAAAAGGTAGGGAGGAGGGACTTGGGGGAGGGTCGTTGGAAATGCGATAGATGGAAGGAGGTTAAGGTGAGGGTGATAGGCCGGAGTGGGGGTGGGGGCGGAGAGGTCAGGAAGAAGATTGCAGGTTAGGAAGGTGGTGCTGAACTGAAATGACTGAACTGGTCCTCACTCTGAAATCCACTGACACCCTCCTTCGACTAACTGAACTGGTCCTCATTCTGAAATCCACTGACACCCTCCTTCGGCACAACATCGTGGGCCGAAGGGCCTGTTCTGTGCTGTATTGTTCTATGTTCTATGTTCTATGTTCGACTGACTGAACTGGTCCTCACTCTGAAACATCCATAACCTCATCACCTCAGGGGATCTCCCATCCACCGCCTCCAACCTCATAGTCCCACAACCCCGCACCGCCCGTTTCTACCTCCTGCCCAAAATCCACAAACCTGACTGCCCCGGTCGACCGATTGTCTCAGCCTGCTCCTGCCCCACCGAACTCATTTCTGCATACCTCGACACGGTCCTGTCCCCCTTAGTTCAAGAACTCCCCACCTACGTTTGGGACACCACCCATGCCCTCCACCTCCTCCATGATTTTTGCTTCTCCGGTCCCCAACGCCTTATCTTCACCATGGACATCCAGTCCCTGTACACCTCCATCCCCCATCACAAAGGACTCAAAGCCCTCCGCTTCTTCCTTTCTCGCCGTACCAACCAGTACCCTTCCACTGACACCCTCCTTCCACTGACTGAACTGGTCCTCACTCTGAACAACCTCTCTTTCCAATCCTCCCACTTCCTCCAAACCAAAGGCGTAGCCATGGGCACCTGCATGGGCCCCAGCTATGCCTGCCTCTTCGTAGGATATGTGGAACAGTCCATCTTCCGCAACTACACTGGCACCACCCCCCACCTTTTCCTCTGCTACATCGATGACTGTATCGGCGCTGCCTCGTGCTTCCACGAGGAGGTTGAACAGTTCATCCACTTTACCAACACCTTCCACCCCGACCTCAAATTTACCTGGACCATCTCAGACTCCTCTCTCCCCTTCCTAGACCTCTCCATTTCTATTTCGGGCGACTGAATCAACATGGACATTTACTCTAAAATGACCGACTCCCACAGCTACCTAGACTATACCTCCTCCCACATTGCCCCCTGTAAAAACGCCATCCCATATTCCCAATTCCTTCATCTCTGCCGCAACTGGTCCCAGGAGGACCAGTTCCAATACCGAACATCCCAGATGGCCTCCTTCTTCAAAGACCGCAATTTCCCCTCAGACGTGGTTGACGATGCTCTCCACCGCATCTTCTCCACTTCCCTCTCCTCCACCCTTAGCTCCGCCCCTCCAATCGCCATCAGGACAGAACCCCACTGGTCCTCACCTACCACCCCACCAACCTCCATACACATCATATCATCCGTGCCATTTCCGCCACCTCCAAGCGGACCCCATCACCAGGGATATATTTCCCTCCCCTCCCCTATCAGCGTTCCGAAAAGACCACTCCCTCCCTGACTCCCTTGTCAGGTCCACACCCCCCACCAACCCAACTTCTACTCCCGGCACCTTCCCCGCAACCGCAAGAAATGCAAAACTTGTGCCCACACCTCCCCCCTTACTTTCCTCCAAGACCCCAAGGGATCCTTCCATATCTGCCACAAATTCACCTGCACCTCCACACACATCATTTATTGCATCTGCTGCACCCAATGTGGCCTCCTCTATATTGGGGAGACAGGCCGCCTACTTGCGGAACGTTTCAGAGAACACCTCTGGGACACCTGGACCAACCAACCCAACCACCCCATGGCTCAACACTTCAACTCCCCCTCCCACTCCACCAAAGACATGCAGGTCCTTGGACTCCTCCATTGCTAGACCATAGCAACACGACGGCTGGAGGAAGAGTGCCTCATCTTCCGCCTAGGAACCCTCCAACCACAAGGGATGAACTCAGATTTCTCCAGTTTCCTCATTTCCCCTCCCCCCACCTTGTCTCAGTCCCAACCCTCGAACTCAGCACCACCTTCCTAACCTGCAATCTTCTTCCTGACCTCTCCGCCCCTCACCCCCACTCCGGCCTATCACCCTCACCTTAACCTCCTTCCACCTATCGCATTTCCAACGCCCCTCCCCCAAGTCCCTCCTCCCTACCTTTTATCTTAGCTTGCTTGGCATACTCTCCTCATTCCTAAAGAAGGGCTCATGCCTGAAACGTCGATTCTCCTGCTCCTTGGATGCTGCCTGACCTGCTGCGCTTTTCCAGCAACACATTTTCACTCCTAGAATTACCAAAGCATACAGGCTTGTTATTCTACAGAACTCATAGAAGATTTCATCACTCTCTTTTAGCATTTTGGCACAAAATGAAGAGGCAGTGACCACCTGCACATCCTCAGTTTGGCATGGGACAAATACCAGTCTCACAGCACCCTCAGGCACTCCAATGCTGTAGTTTGGACTGCACTGGGTCCTTTCTTTGTAATGCTGTTGCCAGGATGCTTTGAGTGAAGGGACAATCACTCATTTCATGGATTGGATGAATGTGCAAGGCTCCTCACTTGCTTTCTTAGTGCTCTCTCACTTTGCACCAGCTCAAACCATCTCTGCCTTGCCTTGGTTTTTTATGCTTTGCCTCATCAGCCAGAACGTAAAGGCTCACTGTGCATCTGACTTGCTTTCCTGTTTAGAGCAACCACAAAGCCAGGCGGTCTTTCATGGATGTTAGCAGTCATCAGTTGAGGGGGTGGGCAATGCCGCTGTACAGCACCGAGCTACATCAACTTCTTCCTTGCACCATAAGCCAGCACCATCCACGGCAAACACATTTCATATGCTTTGTCCAAATAGCCGTATCTTAAAGTCTAAATTTGGCACAGTCAGGCCAAGGAAGATTTAGCACAGTAAGGAAAAGGCAGTATCTGAGATCACTCTTGGAACTTGGATATGGTCAGTCAGTTGCTTAGGGCTTCCAGAGTCAGGGGGTCTTTACCATTACAGTTTGTTCAGTGATGCAACTAGTCTGGGGAGTCCTGGTAAGTCAATCAGGAAACTGCATAGAGATCAGTCTGGGATCTGGCCAGTCTTCAGTCAGGGCTATCTATCCAGGTCAGTCAGTGGGGGGGGGGATCACAGTCAGTCCTGGGGTGTCAACTCAATGAACATCAAGAGGGTCTTGTTAGGGCCATTACTATAGTAGGGAATTAGGGGAAGTCAATTGCTGTGGCACAGAAGGGACAATAATCATGATCAATGAATCTCAACATATAAGGTGGGGAGATGTTAGTGCATTGTCGAACACGTTTTCGGGGGAGGGGTGTTATTTAATGGTCACAACCACCCTTCCTCAATGGGGGTGTGTGGGACAGTGCAATATGATGGTTGGCATGAGGAAGCTGGAGAGCCAGGGCTTGGGGGTAATGTTCTGACATTATGTCATAATTCAAAGAGGTGTGTGGGAACATGTGGAAGCTCAGAACCGAGGGACTAGGCAGGGAGTGCTAGAAAGGTACATGATGATGCAGGGGGTCCTTGATTACTGGGCTCAGGCTGTAAGTCTCTATGGCAAATTCAGCCTGTGTGGCTTTCCATACTTATACTTCATATATATGTAATGAAAATGAAAAAAAACGCAATGATCACATCTGGACTGGCAGAGTATGTGTTTTATTTTCTGTCTGAGCACGTGGGCTCTACTTGAGAGTGACATGAGGTTCTTCAAGGGGCAACTGCATTAATGAGGCATGTTAACGGTTTAAAGCATTGGTTATCACAGAGCTTTGCATGTGGAAAGCGCACACTGTGGGAACCATGTGGGAATCAAGTCCTAGTCACAAACAATCAGACTTGTGGTGCAGTAGTAGTGTCCTTATCTCTGGGCAAGGGGGTCTGGGTTCTGAAAAAAACTGCATGGAGGCTGGTATCCTGTCACCGAGTCACTCTTTATTTGAATGTGCATAGTCCAGCTCCCTCAGAGCCATCTCTCAGTGAACAGAATCTCTGACATCTGTTTTTTTTAATCCTCCTGTTTATTTTTTTTTTCTTTTCTTTGTCCCCCCTTTTTACCCCCACACTACCGCCTAACTGCGGTAGTGCTTATTTTCCCCCAACACCCATGTTGTGTGTGTGCAGGTGTGAGACACAGTGAGAGACACAAGGTGCAGGAATCTTTACTCAAATTTCCACCACCAGGAAGATAGGAAACACCCGAGTGGCCAGTGACAAGCAGTGCCCTTCACATCAAAGGGCAACGCTGAGTGATCAAACATTGAAGGGGAGGGCAGGGATTAAATCAAAATAGAGTTGGAGGGGGAATAATGCACTCCACTCCCTGCAGCGCCCACCTCTCCCTGAACAACTCCAGGGTGTTGGTGGATACCGCATGCTCCTTTTCCAGAGACACCCGGGCTCTAACGTAGACACCTGTTTATATCTGTCAGCAAAGGCTCTCTGATCTCAGAACTGCAAAGGACCCCTTCTGTACGACATCCTCAGGAGAATTCATAATCTCAACAAACAGGATTTCAACTCCATCTCAAACATCAACAACTGTAAGTACAACAAACTTTTATCTACCCACCTCCATAACCAGTGCTTCTCAAACATTCCAGTAGATTCCCCCGGCCTCTGGAACTGTTTGGACGCCATTAGCCATACGGCTGGTGCAGCCACGATCGCCATGCTGATTGATGACATCACTTCCGCCCCCACCATCATGCCCACTTCCACAGCCACTTCCATCCCTCACAATTCCTCATGCACCACACGTGACATCACTTCTGCCCCTCACATCATTGCTGATGTCACACACTCAGTGACTTCCGCCCCCCCACTACTGACGTGTTTGCCACCACTTCCGCCCCCACCAACGTTACTCAGCTGCATTCTGTTGACACGCCCCCCCACAGATCCCACTGTCACCATCCCCGCCCCCCAGAACCCTGACGGGAACACCACCCCTGATCATGACTCCACCCCCATTCCCCCACCACACTCACTCTAGTTACCGGCTCCACCCCCACTCCTAGCTCCACACCCACACCAGATTCCAGCTCCCAGCCCTGCCGAGTTTTCACCATCCCTCCAGACCACCCCCTCACTGAGAACGAACGATCAGTCCTCAGCAAAGGACTCCCCTTTATCTCCCTCCGCACATGCATCAATAAATTTAATACACGCCGTGACGTCGAACACTTCTTCCGCCGCCTCCACCTCCGAGCTTACTTTCACAATCAGGACTCCCGCCCATCTTCCGAGGACCCCTTCATCCACCTCCAACACACTCCATCCACCTGGACACCCTGTGCTGGCCTATTACCCACCCTCGACCTCTTAATCTCCAACTGCCGCTCGGACATTAACTGCCTCAACCTGTCTACTCCCCTCCCCCACTCCAACCTCTCACCCTCACAATGCGTAGCCCTTCACTCCCTCTGCTCCAATCCCGACCTCACCATCAAGCCAACAGATAAAGGGGGCGCAATAGTAGTCTGTTGCCTCTACACCTCTACACCGCTGAAGTCAGGTGCCAACTTGAGGACACCACTTCCTACCGCCCCCTCGACAATGACCCCACCCCGCATCACCAAACCATCATCTCCCAGACATACAGAATCTCATCACCTCAGGAGATCTCCCACCCACAGCTTCCAACCTCATAGTCCGGGAACCCTTTACTGCCCAGTTCTACCTCCTTCCCAAGATCCACACCCTACTAGGTAACATCTTCAGTGAGCCTCCAGATGAAGCACTGCTGATGATTCCTGCTTTCTATCTATGTGTTTGGGTTTCCTTAGGTATCCCAAAGGCGGCTCACTGAAGATGTTACCTAGTATGGTGACGAAACATCTGAAAACGAACCTTTCAGCTCAGCGAGCAAACCTAAATCCACATTTCAGATTCTTAAGGGGCTTGACAAGGTAAATGCTGAGAGGATGTTTCCCCTCTAGGACCAGAGGGCATCGGGCTCAGAATAAAGGAGCACCAATTTAAGACCAAAATGAGGAGACATTACTTCACTCAGAGGGTTGTGAGTCTTTCGACCTTGTCGCCACAAGAGAGCTGTGGGGCAGAGTCCTTATGTATACTTAAGCCTGAGATAGATGGATTCTTGGTCAGTCATGGAATCAAGGGTTATGGAGAAGATGGTGGTGCCCAGATAGAGCCAGTTGTGGTGGATTCCTCAAGGTGCAAGCACAGAAATCAGGTGAACCAGAGGAAGAAACACATCTTTAGGCAACAAGTGCCAGACATCCAAAACCCTCTGGTTGCAAACATTTTAATGGTGGTCGTCACAGCGGCATCAAGGTGGGCCCAACGGGGAGAGATGCGACTCTGGCATTGGTGGGTCTGATATGGGTGGTGGCAAGGTGGTAGCAGAGGAGAATCAGGCCAGCGGCGAAAGATAGCGCCTGAAGTGTGGCAACTTCAACATTGGTTGCACCTGATGGCAGCAAGGCAGTGGAGGAAGGATAATGGCACAGAGGTTGTTGATGAGCTGGTTTAGGACTGATGGACTCTCTTTTATTCAATTATTCATTCATTCAAAAACAAGAGGAAAGTGGACATGAGGAATACCAGATCAGCCATAATCCTATTGTGTGGTGGAGTCAAATGGCATATTCCTGCTCCCTCATAGTATGGTCTGAATTGACCAATATGAGGATCCTTTCAGGACTCGTTTAAATTTATTATTTCCAGTACAAGAAACCTTCTTCCTATGTTGGAAAAGGAATGGAACACCTTTCCTACTTCATTTTGGAAGCTGATAGAACTTCAGCAGTGCTACAATGTCAAATAGAGGAGAACTATAATGAAACAAGTACTTAAGGAAAGATCAAGTGTTAAGATGCAGCTGACAGAATAATCTCAACTAAGACTGTTCTTGTCTTGGAAACTAAAATTTTAATTAGATTAAAAGAAACATAACGCATCACATTTCTTAGTGGCAACTAGCTGTCGAAAAGATAGTGATTTTGATCAATTCTTACTGCAAAACTCATCTGAATTTATCAACTTGATACACCTAACTTTGAACATGGCAAGGAGTCATGGTACAACTGATGAAAGATATTGATAAAACTGCTTTAAGACATGACAGATATAAACTTTCAATACATTAAGCTTTTTTTAATGCATTCACAGACTGTGCTGTCATTGGCAGTTCTACCCCATCCTTAATTATCCTTGAACTGCTGCAGCCTGAAATGATATGGAAAATTCACAGGTCAATTAGATTGGTAGCTCAAGGATTTTAATGTAGCAAAAATAAAGAAAACCTGAAGTTGGTGTGGTCCCTATGCACCTGCTGTTCTTGTTCTTCTTGGTAGATGACAAGACTTGGGAAGTGATGTTACCGATTTAGTGAGTTGCTGGACTGCACCTTAAAGATGGTATTGCTGCCATTGTGTGCACTGGTGGTGGAGGCACTAAATACTTAAGATTGTGTACCAGGTTTTAAGGAAGCAAGGTGAATTTTGCTGGATGGTGTTAAACTTTTTGAGTGTTGCTGTAAATGAATCCCTTCAGGCACCATATTCTTGTCTGGTGCCTTGTAAATAGTGGAGAGCTTTGGTGAGTTACAAAGTGAATTTCTCACTACAGAATATCCACCTCTGACATACTCTTGTGGTGACATTATTTACGTGACTGGTACAGTTAAATTCCTGGCCAATGGTAATGCCCAGGAAGTTGGTGGTGGGAGATTCAACACCCATTGGATATCAAGGGAAGTTGGTTACATTCTCTATTGAATATTGTAACTGGTTTGTGTTGTCATGAGGCTTGTGCCTTGGAATTATATTCTGCATGCTGGAGAGATGCCACTCTCATTTCTGCTGGTATTTTCTGGTTTGTAGGTAATTAGCCATTTAGTTTTTCCTCAGTACACAATCCCTCCAATCCAGGGATCATCGTGGTGATCCTTCTCTGAGCTGCCTCCAATGAAATGATATCTTTCATGAAAAAAGGGCACCAAAACTACTCACAATAATCCAGGTGTTGTCTCCCCAGCACCTTGTGCAGTTGCAGTAGGACTTCCCTACTCTAAACCCCTTTAAAAAAGGGCTAACATTCAAATTTTGTATAGCTAAACCTACGTTATCTTAAAGTGAGCTAACCCAATTGATATTTATTTAATTTACCTGTAATCTCTCGAGACAAGGGATTGAGGCTGATATGTCTCTAATTTTGACCTAATCGACTGCTTGAGGTAACCTTGGGACAGAGATGGGGGCATGGGGAATGTTTTAATCAAACAAAGAACTGCAGATGCTGGAGATCTGAAGCAGAAACAGAAATCGCTGGTGAAACTCAGCACATCTGGCAATATCTGTGAGGAGAATGCAGAGTAAGCATTTCAAGGCAGTGACCCTTCATCAGTTGTTGAATTTCACCAGTAATTTCTGTTTTGTTTGTGATAGGTAATATTTTGTTGTGCTGTGCTGATACAGAATTATAGCTTTGCAATTGGATGACCATTCTTGAATTTCAAATTCTCTGAGACTTGAGCTTGAAGTTTTGATTATTTTTAGGATTGTTTCATAATGTTCCTGTGGCCTGGTATTTTCCTTTAAAGGTCTTATATAAATACAAGGTGTCATTAGTAAATTTTCCATATGGAGCCAAGTTTACAGCTTATCTTTAGAGACAATTGTGCTTAGATTGTTATGTATTTACAACATATAGAAGTATTTAAGAAATGTCTTGCATTTACTTAGCACCTTTTACTACTGCCAAACATAATAAAGGACTTTACAGCCAACTGGGTAGTTTTAAAGTATGTCTATTATTCTCATACAGGAATGTGCTATCAATTTGCAAGCTCTGATTAAAAAGAAGCCACTGTGATAATGACTAGATAATCTGTTTATCTGATGGTGATTGGGAAATAAATTATTAGGCAGACAGATAGGACATCGGTTTAAAGTTTCACCAGAAAATTGCATCTTCTTCAGTACAGTACTCTTTCAGCACTGTGTTAGTCTCGGGTCTTGATTTTTACTCTCAAATCCTGCAATTGGAACTCAGAATATTGTGGTTCAGATGAGCAAGCTACCGACCATGGCTGACACTAATTAACCCATACATTCAAAACTGAACATTGGAATAACTATCACAGATGTGTTATGGTGCTGAAGGAGGTTTTCTGGTCCATAGTGCCTGCACTGGCTTATCATAACCGCTCCCCATCAGTTCTGAAGAAGATTCACTGGACATAAAATGGCAACTGTGTTTTCTCTCCAGAGATGCCCCAGACCTGCTGAGTTTCTCTAGTAATTTCTGATTTGCCTTGATGAGTATTGCAACATGTTTACCTCATCTTCCACATGTCTATGGGTTGTCCTGTAATTCATGACCTGAAGCAACTCATGGAAAATTGTTGCAATGTAATTTAATGAGATACAATGGCACCAGGATGCTTTGTGAACACTTTTTAGAACTGGACGTAGTATGATGCAACAGTTCCAATGGAGTCTGAATATATAAAGAGGATTGTCCAAGAAAATTGCAGCCTTGAAACATCAACAAAAATAAATTATAATGCAAAAATGTCAGCAGAAAACATGTTAAAATCATTACTCATGAGAAATCCTTTCTTCATGTGTATTTATTTTCAGAATGTGGTGCAGTAATTTCATTCACCCCTCATACATATGGAAAGTGGTCGATGTCCATATTTGGGAAAATCTCAATGAATGTTTAGACTAGACTTGAGAACAACCTTTGGTTTGATAACAAATTACAAGGCTTTCATTGCAGCAAATAGATTTTTTTCCCTTAAGCATTAACATGTGAGATAATTTTGTAACGTATTCTGAAGATGCTAGTATTTCTGGGATTTGTAGGTTGACAATCCTCAGTGATTAACAACTGAAGACAAAAGTGTAACAATAGTTATGTTAATGTACAGCTACATTAAAAAGGAAGGAGATAGATAGTCACAAATTTGACAGCAGGCATTATTCAATTAGAATCATGCTGTACCTTCACATTAGTCTTGACCCTTTCTGATTGCTGAATATCATTCTATCATATTGTCATTGACTTAGTAGTCGAGGCGCATAGACCTGGCACATTTATTACAGAACTGAACATTGCATTCTACTGGGATTTTACAAAACACAAGACTCAAGATTTAGGATGAATCCCCATGTTGAATAAAATATTTGGTTTTTAAAGCTTCTAGAAGGGCTTGTTTAATATTAAAATTAATAAGTAAGAAGTGCTTAAAGCCCAAGTTATTCTGAAGGAATACTTACCTCTTGTCCGGCATAATATTTGTCCCTGTTGCTTTCCTTACCACAACTCACATGACTCTGGTCTTCCATAATAGAAGCTGAAATTGCTCCAACTACTTATTTTTGTCATTTTGAGGAAACAGTTACAAGCAATTCAACTTATCACAACAATTAAAATGACTTACTGCAGAATTTTCCTCTCCCTGGTATGGTCTGTGTAATGGCAGGAAAGATGGGAAAAAAATTATCAGAATAAAAAAAGACCTGATTCTTGACAGTGGAAAAAGATTTCTTGACTTTCCTTTCAAGTCTTAAATGACAATTTCAGAATTCCATTGAGTGGTGAAACCTTATTCCCACATATTTGCATTTCATTAAAACCCGAACTTACCTTATTTCCATGTCATTTCCAATTTTCTTCATGGTGATATCAGACAGCACAAATTCCCAACATGTGAATTAGGAGATGTACTTGGTGGTTGTAGGTTGGTAAATGCTTGTCCCAGTCATTATGCAACTGCTTCTTTAGATTAATGTGCCTTCATGTTCCATGGTAACTATCACCCACATCCACATCAATTGGCATCAGCAATTCACCAGGCTCAGCTCACATTATCATGTTTGCTCTTGAATCAAGTAGATGCTGTTTCAGTCGTTCAATGTTTGACCTTGGAGTTCAGGAACACCTATGACTCGTATGCTTCTGTCAGCCCGCTCTGTATGAAGGGACACACATCCATACCCCATGCATCTTTTGTTGTTCTTACCTTGTTTTCCGAGTGCTCACTTACTTTGCACTTAATTGGAGGGGCTGACAGCTTCTGCCTACTTCACATTGTTTTCTTAGCTCACATTCACTGACTTTAGCATCATCCAACAGGCTGCCAGCCTCACTGGCTCATATTACTTTGTTGCACAGAAGGAAAGGCAGCCAGTTTGTGATAGTGGAGAATGCTTTTCTGTCATTCTGACAGGAGTGGTCAGGTG
Source organism: Chiloscyllium plagiosum (assembly GCF_037043375.1). Lineage (NCBI taxonomy): Eukaryota > Metazoa > Chordata > Chondrichthyes > Orectolobiformes > Hemiscylliidae > Chiloscyllium > Chiloscyllium plagiosum. The sequence continues at coordinate 20,876,454 of NW_028270170.1, read as the reverse complement.
CTGTGCGCACCATGCAATGTCAATGTTAGATCTGCAGCATGTATGATACGTGGAAGTCAAATGAGAGCTGTACTTAGTGCAGTGAAGGGGGACTACAGTCAGTCAGAGTGTACCTCTACAATCTGTCAATGGGCTCAAATGATTATACTTCACAGGATTGGCTGTCAGGAGTTTTGACTACTTAATATTGTTCGGAGTTCAGTTGGGAGAAGCCAACCAACTCATCCCTCTGCAACCAAGTTGAGAAAAGCCTTTAAAAGACTGGTTTTAGAGCAAAAATAAAAAAAACAAAACATTCACCTGAGAAGTTTCTGAAAAACATTTTCTCTACATCACCAGAATGAATCATCCTGAAAAAATTCCAGTGTTGAACTTTAATGTGTCAATGACAACGTCACCTCCACATTTATGGAGCAGAATCTTCAAGTCTCACATAAAGGCTTAATTGAAGCATATCGAAGAATTGGTCTTAGCCTTACACTCAAGATGACTCCAATCCTTTACCTACCTGTCCCAAGTTACGTTCTTGCCATTCCTCCATTGAAATCAATGGAGAAATCCTCCCAACCTTGGAACTTATCCCCAGCTAGGAAATAACCTCTCACCTAATGCTGACATTGATGCAGCGATTCACTCAATCTGAGAGAGCGCCTTCAGATATCTCTTTGAGAGTCTTTGATGAATGTTACATCCAGGCTGATACCAAGATCCTTGTGTGTAGGTAAGCCATCCTTCCAATTCTTTTATATTGCTCACAAACTGCAGTTTGAGACCATTCTCCACATCAGCCAGGTGGACAGACGTACCAACATCAGCGTCCTGAAGTAGTGAATAGCACCAACATTGAGGTCATGATCATTCAAATCAAATTCTGCTGGGCCGGACATGTCCTTAGGATACTGTTGGGGAGATTTCACTGGGGTGTTTAATGTAGGGCTAGGGAGGGTGACACTAGTTCTGCAACAGACACTTCTAGTTCCAGCCCTGAAATGGTTAACAACAGCCAAGCGAGCTGCTGCTGGCGACTGCATGACTACCTGGCTGGAGCGTGTAAGGGATATGCATAATGTTAATTAAATCTTGGAGCCTGTAAATACCAGCCAGTATCAATGGCCCCATCGAAACTCGGGATTAATAAAGAAACCGATCGGAATCTGTAACTGTTAGACAAGTGTGAATTGCTCTATCGGAACCTGTAACTGTTAAGTGAGAATGGCTCTATTTAAGTCTAAAGTTGATAAGCGTAATTGTCAATTCAATTAAACTGAAACTATTGAAAATGGCTAGCCTGTCAGACGCATAGTAATTCCTTGAAACAATGAACTATTGAATACGGGATCGGAACCGCTCCCGGGGATGGCTGAGCCATTGTCAAGCACAGCAGGAGCTGAACAGGCACTTCGATGCGGCCAATAGGAGGACGGATCCCCAGCGCGCGCAGATGAATGGACCAATGGGGAAGGCGAACTGACCGGGGACTCCAGGCAGCGCGAAGTATAATTGTGTCAAGTTTGAACGAGAAGGGAGAACGCCTTCTCCAACGAATGCATGCTTGTAGATTCGTGTACCAGTTAAGATTCTGTGAATAAACGGCTGTCTGCGTCTAACCATAGTTGCCAGTGTGAGTCTCTCCTTCCGAAAGAACACGCAAAGACGGGACCCCGCGGGTCCGTCTTAACATTTGGTGAGCCCGACGCGGGAAGGAAAAGAGACAACGGCAAGTTGGCAACGTTGGCGGATCAGGGAGCAGACAACCTTCGGCCGAAGTTTTCTAAAGGTGGGGAAGCGCCTGTTAAATCTAAGGCTTCCAGTAGTTAGATTTTCTCTCAGTGAGTTTCTTGTCTGCTCTCCGACCCTCACCAACCCAAAAAACCTGATCAATTTGACAGCAGCATAGCAGAGTCCTGACTGGTAAGCTTTTACTAACCTTTTAACTTACCTAGAGTGTTTATTTCACTAACGCCTAACTGTTTTTGCCTGAGTCCCTTGCGCAGCTTTCGGAGCCGGAGCGCATATCTGTTTTTGCCTGAGTCCCTTGCGCAGCTTTTGGAGCCGGAGCGCATATCTGTTTTTGCCTGAGTCCCTTGCACAGCTTTCGGAGCCGGAGCGCATATCTGTTTTTGCCTGAGTCCCTTGCGCAGCTTTCGGAGCCGGAGCGCATATCTGTTTTTGCCTGAGTCCCTTGCGCAGCTTTCGGAGCCGGAGCGCATATCTGTTTTTGCCTGAGTCCCTTGCGCAGCTTTCGGAGCCGGAGCGCATATCTGTTTTTGCCTGAGTCCCTTGCGCAGCTTTCGGAGCCGGAGCGCATATCTGTTTTTGCCTGAGTCCCTTGCACAGCTTTTGGAGCCGGAGCGCATATCTGTTTTTGCCTGAGTCCCTTGCACAGCTTTTGGAGCCGGAGCGCATATCTGTTTTTGCCTGAGTCCCTAGCGCAGCTTTCGGAGCCGGAGCGCATATCTGTTTTTGCCTGAGTCCCTAGCACAGCTTTCGGAGCCGGAGCGCCTAACTGTGTTTGCCTGAGTCCCTTGCGCGGCTTTCGGAGCCGGAGCGCATATCTGTTTTGCCCGATTTTGCAGATTGTTCTGCCTGACGATTACCTGACGTTACCTACCTGAGCGCTGACCATATTCGACTTCCTGGATCCATGTTACTGAGCACTTAAAACTGACGAATTTTTTGTTTGCATATTCGTTGTGACCACCGAACATACCCGGGGTGACAGAGGTCGGAGCTCTTCTCCTGAAGAGGGTTTAACCGTACAGACGTCTGCCTTAGACCGGTTGTTAAGAGCAGAGATCTGCCACGCGAAGGTCAGGCTTTGAAAGACGTACTGTTCTTGAAGCGGTTCCCTTCAGGGGAGATACGACATGGGGGACCTGAATTTCGGACCACCTGAGTTGACTCACCTCAGGACAGCAGGTCCCGGAGTGCCCTGGTGGCACTGCAGGGACGGTGGGGACATGCCTATTCACAGTCAGTTACTGCTGGATAGCGTAGCCCTGCATAAGGAAAAGTTGGACCTGGTGATTGCCCAAGCACCAGAACAAAAGGGAATTATCCTGACAAGATTGAGGGAAACATTTAAAAATCCCACATTAATGATCAAGATTCTGGACGGTCTCTACAGGTCACCACATTATTCGGCTCTCCAAACAATTGCGCTAGGCAAGCCCCCCGCTGGGTGGGCACCCCCGAGCACTGATAGCTCCCGGGAATGGAAAACAAAAATGGTTGTGACCTTTACCCCGCAGTGGCGATACAGACCGGTTTGTTCCCCTAATGGCCCAACTGTTTCGGACGGTCTTACCCGGGAGCTAGACTATTTAGCCGCGACTGTTACTTTACCCACTGATGCATACACTAACGAGTCCACCCCAGTCCCGAAATCCCCCGACTCGCGGCCACCAACAGGGGAGATATTGGGGGAGATCAGGACCCAGTTAAGGGAGAATAATACTGCTATGGAAGCTAAAAGAAAGGTCCATAACCTAGAGAATAGTCTCAAGCTGTGGCGGATTAAGAACTGGTTCCCTAAGGATGACCAACCCTTCTTTACGACAAGCGAATTTGATGCCTTCCAAGCTAAAATCCTAACCTACCTGCGGGAGAGGAAAGGGGATACCAAGAAAGGGTTTTTTAATTTAGCCAAATCTTCCACTAAAAGGGAGGATGAAGACGTTTACTTGCGGGAGCTTCTGATACGCTTCCAAAGCCACTTACCGATTTCACCTATTCACACACCAGTATTGGATGAGCAGGGTCCTGTCCCGGAATGTGAGCCTGAGTGGTCTCTGAGCCAAACTCCAATTTACCCCCCTACCCCCTACACCTCCCCTGTGGACGTGCCCACCCCCTACACTTCTCCTGTGGCCGTGCCGACCCAAGGTGCCAACCACGAGGGAAGTCTGCCACCCCCTTACACCAGCCCACAGTCAGGATCACCCGCTCCCGGTGCATCGCCCACGGCCCCGCTTGCGGACACCAGGGCACCACTGTGTCCGCTCCAACCGCGTTGCGAGGGGCCAACCATACAGGCGCCTGTTGTCAAAGTTCTAGGGGGAAATATCGCGTATGAGGACCCGGTCCGAGACCGTGTAACAGAGCGGCTGGAGAGTGTGCTCAATAATCATGAGCAGAAACTAAACGCCCTCACTGAAATGGTCGCAGCCGGGACGGGGATGGTAAAGGCAGGGGGCAGTCTGTGTCGGATTGGCCAGCCGGACGGCATCCCACAGAGATGGGAAGTACAGGACGTAGAGGTACAAGGGGAGGGTTGCTGCCCCGTGCTGGGACAGGTGGCTCCCATGCCCCAAAGTTTCCTTCCCTGGGAAGACATGACAAATTGGCTTCAATGAATAGCCAGTCCGCCAAGTCTGAACAGGCACCCCGGGGAATTCAAAAATCCCGGCGGGACAGTAGGTCCTTTGCTGCAGAAGGGGACACTTTAATTGTTACGGGAGCTCGCCTCCAGAGCAAGCTTGTGAAGGGAGGGAGCAAGTATGACTCCCAGCTAGATACCACCTTCTCGGAGGACGAGGGGGAGATTATTGGGGATTTTGATAAGGGGTCCTACACATCACTCCCACGGCCCCACGGCAGCCCAATGCAGGGGACTTTCACCACTATGCCGCCCGTTCAAGCGCCTCTTCTCGCCACTAGTATGGGGGTAGAGAAGTACGTCCCCTGGTCATGGACAGACCTAGACGCCCTGGTCAGGAGGCTTCCTCCGATTGCCAACGGGGCGTCTGCCTGGATAGCGACTTTTGAGAGGGAGACCTGTCATGAGAAACTAGCGCTGGCGGATTTTAGAACCATAATGGTACGCATCTGAGCAGAGGAGGCGCTGATCAGGGCAGAAAGACTGGCTAGGTGTTCCAGGTCAGATGAAACTGTCTCGTTTGACCTCTACCGAAATTTAATCTGGCGGTCCCTGCGGGACAGCTTCCCCACTACTTTCTCGCTGGACGCGTTGGGGACCCTCAGACTAAAGGACGGGGAGGACGTACATGAATACCTGGGGAGGGCCTGGGACCTATGGGAGGCTGGGACAGGTGAAAGGCCAGATAGCTCTCCCTTGGCAATAGCACATTTTCGGAGGGGGGTGACCGAGGGACTCCCTGCACCGGTGCAGAGCAAATTGAAAGACCTGGTGGGGGTGGATTCAATGAAGGAGGACATATGGAGGAAACAGGTACATCACTATCTGAACAGGCACCGTACATCGGAAAAGATGAAAGCCGAAGGGCAGGCCTCCAAGACGACTATACAGATCTTAGAGCAGTTTGGGAAAATTTTAGAGCAGGTGGGGGCAAAGAGCGCCGCGCGGGAGCTCGTGCCTCCAGCCGCCCAGATGTACAGTTCCCCACAGCCCAATGCACGCAAGGCCCTGCCACGTCCCAGCCCTGACAGGGCAGAATATGACGGCCATGATGTGTCAGCCCACGACAGCCAACAGCAGCTATCTTCAGACGCACAGAGGCGGTTCCGGGGGGGAAGGCAGCGCGATCACTGCTGGACATGTAAGGGAACTGACCATTACTTTCAAAACTGTGACCAGAGGGTGAGGTGTTGGTCCTGCAATGGGATTGGACATTTCGCCCGCGAGTGTGACAAGGGAAGGGATTCGCCCAACAATCAGGGGACTGCTAGAAGTGGGGGTCCTCAGGAAAATGAAGGGGGGACACTGGAATATGCCAATCCTTCCCGTCTCCAAGGGGATGGGCAAGGGGTGGCGCATGGTCCATGACCTCCGAAGGATAAATGAAGCCACGGAGACTTTAAACCTGAAGGTCCCTGACCCCTATGTTGCACTGCAGGCGCTCACGCCTGCCAGCCGCTTTTTCTCTGTCACAGACCTGGCTAACGCTTTCTTCTGCCTTCCACTGCACCCAGAGTGTCAGGAGTGGTTTGCCTTCACCTTCGAGGGAGAGCGGTACACATACAATTGCCTCCCACAGGGGTACAAAGACTCCCCAGGCCAGTTTAGTGCGGCTTTGACCCCTATACTTAAACAGATATCGCTTCCCACCAGCACCACAATCATACAGTATGTCGATGATTTGTTGATTGCCAGTGAAACTGACACCCAAAATTTGGAGGCGGTCCGCACCTTGCTGGACACCCTTGTGGCAGCCGGTTTTAAAGTAAAACGGGAAAAGTGCTAGATAGCCCGAAAATCAGTATCCTTTATGGGACGGATAGTAGGAAAAGGGGGCACCACACTTTCAAGAGCGCACAGGGAAGCGATCCTCTCCTATGGCACCCCTATAACAGTACAGGACATGATGGCCTTCCTGGGGTTATGTGGGTATTCTCGCACCTACGTCCCTGACTTTGTGACTATGACATCCCCACTCAGGGAAATGATCACGGAGGTTGGGGCAAAGAGGCTCAAGAGTCAGTTGCGATGGAACGCGGAGAGAGAGAAATCATTCAAGGAGGTGAAGCAAGCTTTGGGAGCAGCGGCCACGCTAGCGCACCCAGACTATAAGAAAGGTTTCCACCTGGACGTGGCAGAGACTGAGGGGATAGTAAACGCCGTCCTGTACCAAAAGGACCGAGGCTGCAGGAGAGTGCTGGGGTATTACAGCTGCCGTTTAGAGCCCATTGAGAAAGGGCAGCTAGGCTGTGCCAGATTTGTGGCAGCAGTAACGAAAGCGGTCAACAACACTGACCATCTAGTACTCTGCCATCCCTTGACTATTCACACAGATCACAGCATAGGAGCCTTTCTGGCCTCCAACTCATTCAGCTTTTCAGCTGGGCGGCAGGTTAGAATTGAGAATGCCCTTCTATCACCGCACATTACGTTTGCATCCGATAGGGAGAGTACTAGGAATATGATGGTGGGAGTGAATGGGGGATCCTTGAAGCCCCACGACTGTGTGGCCAGAGTGGCTGAGGAGAGGAGGATACGTAAGGGGTTGCACACAGAACCCCTGGCCGAGGCAGACTGGGACCTGTACACCGATGGCAGCAGCCGTCGGGAAGCAGGCGGCGTACGAGCCTCGTATGCCGTGGTCAGAGATTCAGGGGGGGTATACGACACCACCGAGTCTGGGGAAATCCCACAGCCTGCGTCTGCACAGCTAGCAGAGATTACAGCTCTGACAAGGGCATTAGAACTGAGTGAGGGACACCGAGTTAACATCTTCACTGACTCCAATTATGCATGGACCGCAGTCCACGTAGAGGGCACAGCATGGGTTAGACGTGGTTTTAAAACCAGCACGGGGAGGCCGGTAAAACACGACCAGAGTTTGCGACGGTTGCTCCAGGCAGTGCATTGTCCAAGGGAAGTGCAGTAGTGAAAGTGCAAGGACACTCTGCCTTACGTACCAGGGAAGCGCTGGGAAATGATGCAGCTGACAGGGCAGCCAAGCTCGCAGTGCAGATGGTCACCCTGAGGTCAGGGACAGACACCCAACAGAGTCCGGGGCCGGGGGAGGGTAACAGTGATTCCCCTGAGGGGGCGGCTAGGGTTGATGCCATTAGGCATCTGTGTGAGCTGCAGGGACGGGCGAGCAGTGCTGAGGTCAGGGAATGGGAGAATAAAGGCGCAGTCCGACAGTATGTGGAGGTCGAAGGGTCTCAACAGCCCCTTTGGCGATCCCCGGGAGGAGAGGTAGTGGCCCCGAGGGCTCTCCTGCCAACACTTTTCTCTGAAATACATGGGCCAACACACGTGGGAGTTGCCCAAGTTGTAAGAACCGTCCAGAACCACTGGTGGGCACCCCGGCTGCGGGAACATATAGAGAACCTGAGGGCTGAGTGCAGGGTGTGTAATGAGTACAACACCAGGAGAGTTCTCCCACACCCGATGTTAAAGTTCCCAACCCCGACAGGGCTGTGGCAGGAGATCTGCATGGACTTTACGGACATGGGAGTCAAATGGAGGACCCCAGATAAATACAGATACATGCTAGTCGTAGTGGAGAGATTCTCCCGGTGGGTAGAGGCAACTCCTACAAAGATGGAGGATGGGGAAGTTGTTGTGAAGTGGCTCACAAAGGAACTGATTCCCCGTTATGGCGTCCCTCGAAAAATCTGCACAGACAATGGGACACATTTTAAAAATGAACATCTTGCCCGGGTGGAGGCTACTCTAGGGATACTTCACCGCTACGGCAGTGTCTACCACCCTGAGAGTCAGGGGTTAGTAGAGAGGGCCAATCGCACGCTTAAAGACAAGATTGCCAAGGTCATGGCAGGGACTGCATTGACGTGGGTGCAGGCACTCCCCCTAGCCTTGCTGTCAATGAGGCAGGAAAGGAGTGGCGATACCTTCCTGACACCCCATGAAATCCTGACAGGTCACTCCATGCCTGGCCCCCGAACATCACCCCTGTGGGAAACAGATTGGGATACAATGAATCAGGACATGACACAGCACATGCAAGTACTGGGGGAGATGGTCCGGCTAATATCCAACCAGGTTACGGCTGCACGGCCGGACACCCCCGACAGGTCCCGACCCCTTCGAGAGGGGGACAAGGTCTACCTCCGGCAGATGGGCCGTACGACCTGGGACGAGGGGCGGTGGCATGGCCCCTACCCAGTGACGGGGGTCGCTGCCAACGCCTTGAGGGTGAACCGGGAGGGGGACAATAACTGGCACCATTTCTCTCATTGCTCCAGGTCAGGAAAGCCTAACACTACTCTGACTCCGGTTGCGGAGGTCGCGCCCGACAAGGAGCTGGAAAATGAGGGAAAGTAACAGACTCCTGAACTGGCTGGGTTTCTGCCTAGTGGTACGACTGTCCGTGCAGGTTTCAAGGGATTCATGTGGAGCAATGGTTACCATACACGCAGAACCCGCGCAGGATAAGACTTTCCAGTTCGATCTGTGCGATGTGATAGACTGTGGGGGGACTGACTCAGAGGAGGGATGGACTGCTTACAGTGTATACATGTGTCCTTGCTCATGCGCCCCCCGCATCTTGCACAAATGCTACGGATATCCGAAAGACATCCGTACACGCCGCATGTGTGCCTCCTGGGATGATGTTTGGTGGGGGCAGGCTTACACCAGCACCCCGATACGAGCAGAATACTTGGACTTTAGCAGAAAACTCTCCCTCAGGAGAGGGCGAGTCTCTGGCTCGCAAGCTCGTAAGAACCCTTTGCTTCTCCGAGTCAAGCCCGGACTCTCCAATCCCATGATCATGACAGGGTGGTCCAGTGACACCTGCTGGGCACGGGGGCACGAATCCGACCAGTCAGATGCAGCCCGCGCGAAAATCCTCTATTTGGCAATTGGGGTTGCAGTCACGGGGAAAGACCCGGAGGGGATTATCCGAATAAATCTGGGAATGCCTGGTTCTTCCCAGGACCAGCTGGGGGTCCCGTTTGACCGGGATAACCATCCCCCCTGGCCTGTGCCTGGTACAGTTGCAGAGTTTGAATCGCGCAAGCTGACTAAGCTGGTTGATCCCCGAGAGCAGATCGCACCTGCCACTGGCTACATGCAGACAAATACCCGGCTGGATCGAGTCATCCAGTTTTCACGACAGGCAGGCCACGACCACTGCTGGGTTTGCGCGGGGGGGGGGGGTGGCGGCACGGCCTGATAATGAGTAGGACCCCATTTGAAGACGGCCACATGGGCTGTGCGGTCGAACTAATGTCCGAGACTAACCCTACATTGAAGTGCAGGTCATGGGAACAGTACTTCCCAATGGCACCGGCAAACGTTACCCCTCCTGACTTCGTTGTACACCCGCTAGTAAACTTCACCTGCTTCATCAACCCCACACCACTTACCCGAGGATATCCAGTTGGCAGCGTAGACAGGGCAAGCTGCAGCAGAACCTGGGTGCTTACAGGAAGCCGAGCGGCAGCACTAACAGTGAGCCGCGCGGACTTGTGGTGGTACTGCGGAGGATGGATTCTGTACAATTGGTTGCCCCTAAATTGGGAAGGGAGCTGTGTCCTGGTCACCCTCAATATCTCGCTCTTCATCTCCCCGCGGGCCCCAGGAGATTACACCCTCCACGAGCCCCCGCCTGGGCTCGCCTCTCTGACCCGACACAGACGGGCTGTTGACCCGCTGTTGGATTTCAAGAATTCGGATGGGGTCTGGATTGATGCCATTGGGCAGGCCAGAAATATCCCCGACGAATACAAGCTGGTGGATGAGATTGCTGCGGGTTTTGAAAGTTTTCCCCTTTTTTCCGCCATTTTCCCGATCACGGTTAATAAAAACGTTAACAGAATCAACCTCCTCCACTACAATATGCAGAGGCTTACCAACCTAACCCGGGATGCAGTTGACGCCATCCATGAACAGCTTGCACAGTCCTCCCTCATGACCTTACAAAATAGGATGGCTTTGGACATGTTACTTGCCGAAAAAGGAGGTGTTTGTGCACTGTTTGGGACCATGTGCTGTACAGCCATATCAAACAACACAGGCCCAGATGGCAAACTCACTAAGACCCTGGTGAAGCTCCGAACCCTGGCTGCTGAGCTGAAGCACCAATCGGGGGTCAAAAATCCAGTCGTCGACTGGCTGAACGCCACATTTGGGAGATGGGGGACTCTGCTAGGGCAGCTGGCCATGGGGGTGTGCATCTCGGTAGCTATTCTTGTCACTTGCGGGTGTTGCTGCATTCTGTGTATCAGGACACTGGTAACACGCACTATTGATCGTGCCCTATCAGGAACAGATGCCTCCTCGCCCGCATACCAGGCGGTGATGCTGGACCGGCCTCCAGCTGAAACTGCCCAGCGAGAGGGTACGCTCCAAAACCCGCACACGTTACATGCGACATCACGGGTAATGAGTCGCAAGACTATCTACGACTTTCCCCGGTAACCCTAGTGCCCGATTCCCTCACTTTCACCCGGGTGTGGGTACTGTATTCCACAGACCCCGGGCTGTGTCATCTGTCCGTTTAAATCGGGAACTCACCCGGCTTTTACCTCAAGGGGCCCTTGCTGTCTACACAGCCGACGGCCTGTGGTGAAATTGCTAGAGTTCTAGGTAATCACTTTTCAAGTGCCTCTAATATGTTTACACAGCTGGCGGGCTACGGGGGAACTCCTGCTGATTCGAGTACTTAAATCCTAGAAAGCTTACTCAGCTGACAGCCGGATTGCCTCTGCGTGGGGGTAATTGCTTGTGTTCAGGTGCTTGCGGTTTATTTTTTTTTCTTTTTTTCTTTTTTTTTATTTTTGTTTGTTTTTTTTTCTTTTTGGTGTGTGTGCGCAGGTGTGAGACACAGTGAAAGACACAAAGTGCACGAATCTTTATTCAATTTCCACCACCAGGAAGATAGGAAAACACCCGGGTGGCCAGTGACAAGCACTGCCCTTCACATCAAAGGGCAGTGCTATGTGATCAAAAACAGTGAAGGGGAGGGTAGGGACTAAATCAAAATAGAATTGGAGGGAGAAATGATGCACTCCACTCCCTGCGCCGCCCACCTCTCCCTGAACAACTCCAGGGTGTTGGTTGACACCGCGTGCTCCTTCTCCAAGGACACCCGGGCCCTAACGTAGTGCTTGCGGTTTATTTTTTTTTCATCAAAGGGCGTAATCCCTGTTGATTTTTTTTTGTTTGTTATTTTTTTCTTTTTTTTTTCTTTTTTTTTCTCTTCAGGAAAAACTCCCCGTTTTTTTTATTTTAACCCCCACACTACCACCTAAGTGCTGTAGTGCTTATTTTATCCCCAGCACCCATGGTGTGTGTGTGCAGGTGTGAGACACAGTGAAAGACAAAGTGCACGAATCTTTATTCAATTTCCACCACCAGGAAGATAGGAAAACACCCGGGTGGCCAGTGACAAGCACTGCCCTTCACATCAAGGGACAGTGCTGTGTGATCAAAACAGTGAAGGGGAGGGTAGGGACTAAATCAAAATAGAATTGGAGGGAGAAATGATGCACTCCACTCCCTGCGGCGCCCACCTCTCCCTGAACAACTCCAGGGTGTTGGTTGACACCGCATGCTCCTTCTCCAAGGACACCCGGGCCCTAACGTAGTGCTTGCGGTTTATTCTTTTTTTTTTCTTTTTTTTTAGTGCTTATTTTATCCCCAGCACCCATGGTGTGTGTGTGCAGGTGGGAGACACAGTGAGAGACACAAAGTGCACCAATCTTTAGACTTCATATTTCATTTTTTTTTTATTTTATTATTTTAAACCCCCACACTACCACCTAAGTGCGGTAGTGCTTATTTTATCCCCAGCGTGCTTGCGGTTTATAATGAGTTTTTCTCAAGTGGGAGCAGGTGCTTGCGGTTTATACTGATTTTTTCTCAACTGGGAACATACGTTTGCGGGTTACAATGATTTTTTTTTCTCTTGGATAGATACAGATGCTGCAGTCTGCGTGCAAGTCCGTTCCCGGTAGACGGGGGACTATCATTAATGTACGGCAATTCACTCTGCTCACGGTGACAGGTCTATTTCAGGTTCGTCTATTTCCGTAGGGTACGGGGTTCCAATAGGTGTGTGCTTATGCTTCTTTTTTCCCCTACTTCTACCCAATACTATCCCTTCTCCCTCAGTGTAACATCTGCTGTTCAAAAAAAAACCCCTTCCATGTTAGTTTTGCCCACCTACATTGGCAGCACTTTGACTTATACGGTACGCTGCAGTCAGGGGCAGAGAAGTACTGTATGCCCCGGGATTCAACTGCTGATCACACCAGTGACTACTACACTGCAATCGGAGGTTCTACGTGGGTTTTGATCGGATTGCCACTGCCCGGCTCTGTCCTCAGCGGCAACTAGATGGAGGTTGCTGTCCGTTACTGACTGGAGGTTATCCAGTGGCAGAAGAGTCTCCTCGGGCACGGGTCAGCCTGGCACAGGTGCAATTGCGCTGTGCACTCGGAGGAGATTGCCTCCGACCACATGGCCTGCAGTACATACATCAGACGCCTGGACGGGCCTGCAGGCCTGTGAACCATTCTGGCCGGCGGGAAGGCCGGGGCACAGTACACTGTTCCAATGGTTTTCCGATCGCTGGCGTGTACCTGACTGCGGGCAGTATGCCCTTACATTTTCTCGTTTGTTTTAAAAAAAAACACAAGACAAAACACACACCACCGTAGCGACTGGGCATTTACACTTGGGACTTTTTTTGGACAGCAGACGTGGCACCCGATGTAGTTTACTTTCCCCCCTTCCGGACCTCTTACGTTCGTTAATGTTTACATGGGTTGGTGTGGCCTCAGTAGAGGCCAAGGGAGGGAATGTTGGGGAGATTTCACTGGGGTGTTTAATGTAGGGCTAGGGAGGGTGACACTAGTTCTGCAACAGACACTTCTAGTTCCAGCCCTGAAATGGTTAACAACAGCCAAGCGAGCTGCTGCTGGCGACTGCATGACTACCTAGCTGGAGCTTGTAAGGGATATGCATAATGTTAATTAAATCTTGGAGCCTGTAAATACCAGCCAGTATCAATTGCCCCATCGAAACTCGGGATTAATAAAGAAACCGATCGGAATCTGTAACTGTTAGACAAGTGTGAATTGCTCTATCGGAACCTGTAACTGTTGAGTGTGAATGGCTCTATTTAAGTCTAAAGTTGATAAGTGTAATTGTCAATTTAGTTAAACTGAAACTATTGAAAATGGCTAGCCTGTCAGACGCATAGTAATTCCTTGAAACAATGAACTATTGAATACGGGATCGGAACCGCTCCCGGGGATGGCTGAGCCATTGTCAAGCACAGCAGAAGCTGGACAGGCACTTCGATGTGGCCAATAGGAGGACGGATCCCCAGCGCGCGCAGATGAATGGACCAATGGGGAAGGCGAACTGACCGGGGACTCCAGGCAGCGCGAAGTATAATTGTGTCAAGTTTGAACGAGAAGGGAGAACGCCTTCTCCAACGAATGCATGCTTGTAGATTCGTGTACCAGTTAAGATTCTGTGAATAAACGGCTGTCTGCGTCTAACCATAGTTGCCAGTGTGAGTCTCTCCTTCCGAAAGAACACGCAAAGACGGGACCCCGCGGGTCCGTCTTAACAGATACCTCAGTTCCAAATATCAAAATAAATCAATTTCACCAAACTCAAAGAAGACTCTTGAATGAAGGAGGATAAAAGAAGCCTTTCAAAGATTCCCTGAAGGCTTCTCTCAAGAAAAAACAACATAGATGTCAATGCTTGGGAGGCCCCCAACGCGTTCAGAACAAACCAACTTGGAGGCAATTTCTATAGGAAGGGACACAATTCTTTGCAAACACCTGTCAGCAAGAGGAAATATGGAAAAGAAACCGAAGAAAGGAATGCTAGTAATCTCAAGGCCAAGGGCCAATTTTATCTCCTGGAAACATCTGACAAATGTATGGTTGGAGATGTGGCTCTAAGATTGGGGTCTTCAGCCACACAAGGGCCTGCGGAATCCATGACCACTGACAAGGAGTTTCCTTGCCACTCTGAACCTGGATGCCAAACAAAAGCCTCTGAAACATTTTACATCCTTTTTTCTCCTCATGAATTATCAGATGTTTATCATAGAGTCATAGAGCATAGAAATAGGCTCATCCTCCTAATGCCATATAAACTTAATTCACATTTTCCCTTCTGTCACGGTGGGATTTGAAACCACATAACGCTGAAGTACTAACCCAGAGGTATTATCACCGCACCACCATCACCTCCCCAAGGATCTGACCAAAGATTTTTTTTTGTGAAGTTGATTCTTGTAGTGAAAGATTTTGTACATTTTCTTCAACTGTTATCTATGTTAGGTTACTTAGATATTTATACCATCACATTTCAAGCAGTGTTATTAAGCTTTGTATCTCTGATGAATAAATCTTGTTTTCTAATAAATTAATAGATTTTTTTGTTTATTAAAGAGTGCTGGTTGATGGATTTACATTCTGAAATGGATCAATTAACATATATTGTTGGTCATGTCGAGAACTGAGCAAAACATTTTTGTCACATATGTTGTGACTAGTGGAGTAGTGGGACAGCAGAGAGACATTGCATTCCTCCAGCTTCTGTCATAACACTAGATTGAACTTTTCTTCTTGCCTATCTAATGGATCTTTGGATACTGTGTTTCTGAGGCTGGTTGCCAAGTCTCTAGATGTACTCCATTTAATTCTGGGAAGAATAGACCAGAGACCTGGGCAGATATAATTTACTTTGGGTATGGTCCACGTGTTAGAGTTGGAAATGAGTGGTAAATAGAGCATCTGAAACAGGCAGCATTATCTCTAGGCTAGGAAGAGCAAAATGGATTGCCACTAAATGACAATGACTGGAAAATGTTTGTGTTTGAACATCAAGGTGGGGTAGAGTTCTATGTATCGACAATGGTTGACATCATGAAATTACTTTAGGATATCTGGTTGGCGTGGACGAGTTGGACCGAAAATTCTGTTTCCCTGTTGTACATCACTATGATTCACCACTGTGAAGACTGGCTGATTGTGCAGAGTACCCAAGAATGCCAAGTGGCCGGAGAATTGTATCACAGCAGCAAAGTTTTTAAAAGAGAAGGAAAGCAAAATAAATAAAACAAAACAAAAGAAAAATGTGTGTTTGCAAGGAGGTGGTTATGAAAGGTCAATGTCTTGTTGCTGTGGGAGGCCTGACTCATAAACCCAAACATCGACTTCTGAGGAATTGCATTTTCCATTGCCATCACATTCTCACTCTTTATATTGGACATCCTGGGAAATTTGTGGCTGACAGAAATAAAACCACTCCTGGAGTTTTTGTCTATAAATATTTAAAGTGATTGCTTTAGCTGGTATATTCCTCATGCAGCAACAGAGAAGTTATGATGTGTGTCTGCTGTAAACTGAGGCCGATTTAATATGAACCCTGATGAACAGTTTCTTCTTTATCTTGGAGAGCTCCACCAAAGCTAAAAAGGAGATAGGAGACACAGGCTGAATACAGAACAAACTAAGCAAAACAGTCTCCAGCAACAGAGATATTTGTTGGAGAAGAGCATGTTGAAGATCAGCAATCAACACAAAAGGAAAATTTAGAAATAAATTTTTACATTTTGCAATGCAACTGAGAATAACACAAAGATAATGAAACTTAGATTGAGCAATGCAATGTGGAGTTCTTAGTGGTAAATGTGCAAATTGAACAAGTGAATGGATATTGATATTTTCCAGAATGCCTAAATATGTTCCCCACAAAATTATCAGTGGGATCAAAGGCTGCACACATTGAGCATGAATGTTTAACTGGCATGACTGGCATTTATGCCCTAAAGTAGATATAATGCATGTCAACTTCTCCCCTGCAGCATTTTCCAATATTGAGTCAGGACCCACAATTGGCTACAGTTTATACAGTCAGTTGTGATGGAAAACATCACAGCCACACCCATTTAATCGCAGGAGAGGCCAGATGTCAGTTTAGTGGGGAAAACTCACTTAATTATAGGGGGGCATCAGTTAGGCTTATTATTGAGCCATTTAACACCAATTGTCGCTGATTCCAACAGATTTTCTTGGTGGCTCAGGGACTAAATATGATTGGCACTGCATTCCTGCACCTCTTGAAGGCCACTCAGCAAGCCTGCTTCTACATTTGGAAAGAGGTTCCTTTCTCAATGTACTCAAAGGAAAAATCTGGCATCAGGAATGGGGAGGGGTGGTGGGGTTGACTTTGCCTTGAAACCCCTGTTCCTTTTCTCTGTTCCCCCCCACCATGATGGCTTAAGCTTAGAGAACTCAAAACAGTCTGTCGTGAGGAACTTACAGCACACTTGGCAGCACCTGCTGATTCTGATAATGCCATCTGCAATGGACCTGTAGAATTACTACAGTGCAGAATCAGGCCTTTTGGCCCAATGGGTCCACACTGACCCTCTGATGAGCATCTCACTCAGACCTACCTCCCTACCCTATTCCTGTAACCCTACATTTCCAATCCCCAATTTACCTAACCTGATTCCTGATGAAGAGCTTATGTCTGAAACGTTGATTCTCCTGCTCCTCAAATGTAGCCTGACCTGCTGTGCTTTTCCAGCACCACACTCTCGACTCTGATCTCCAGCATCTGCAGCCCTCACTTTCATCCAATCCACATCTTTGGATTGTGGGAGGAACTGGAGCACTTGGAGGTAACCCATACAGACATGGGGAGAATGTGCAAACTCCACACAGATAGTTGCCTGAGGCTGGAATTGAACCTGGGTCCCCAGTGCTATGAGACAGCATTTCTTACAACTAGCCAGTGCCTGCAACTCTCATTGGATGGAAATCAGATTCATAGAGTTATAGGGATGTATAGCACAGAAACAAACTGTGTATTTGGGACTGGGTCCAAACCCTGGTGGAGGGTTGCTTTTCCACCTGAAGGCCTTTGACCAGCAGTGTGCCACAAGGATTGGTACTGGGTCCACTGCTTTCCATCATTTATATAAATGATTTGAGTATGAACATAGGAGGTATAGTTAGTAAGTTTGCAGACGACACCAAAACTGGAGGAGTAATGTATCGCGAAGGTTACCTCAGAGTACAATGGGATCTTGATCAGAGGGGACAATGGACTGAGGAGTGGCAGATGGAGGTCAATTTAGATAAATGTGAGGTGTTGCATTTTGGAAAGGCAAACCAGAGCAGGCCATATACATTTAATGGTAAGATTCAGGGGAGTGTTGCTGAACAAAGAGACCTTGGAGTGCAGTTTCAAACTTCCTGGAAAGTGGAGTCACAGGTGGGTAGGATAGTGAAGACGATGTTTGGCATGCTTGCCTTTATTGATCAGTGCATTGAATATAGGACTTGGGAGTGCATGTTGCAGCTGCACAGAACATTGGTTAGGTCACTTTTGGAATGCTGTTGTGAAGGATGTTGTGAAACATGAAAGGGTTCAGAAACGATTTACTAGAATGTTGCCAGGGTTGGAGGGTCTGAGCTATAGAGAGAGGCTGAATAGACTGGGGCTGTTTTCCCTGGAGCGTCGGAGGCTGAGGGGTGAGGGGTGATGTTGTAGATATTCATAAAATCATGAGGGGCATGGATAGAGTAAATAGGCAACGTCTTTTCTCTCGGGTGGGGTGAGTCCAAAACTAGAGTGCATAGATTGAAGGTGAGAGGGGAAAGATTTAAAAGAGACCTAAGGGGCAACTTTTTCCAGCAGAGGTGGTGTGTGAATGCAATGAGCTGCCAGAGGAAATGGTGGAGGCTGGTACAATTACAACATTTAAACGGCATCTGGATGGGTATATGAATAGGATGTGGGCCAAATGCTGGCAAAACTTCTGCCCTAAAATACTAAGGAAGCCACTCCACTGCCCAGGTAATGCTTAATAGGTCCTTGATTTGATCATGACTCCCCCTCAGACGTGACCCGGCTTTGCCACCAATGATTCAGTCGGTGGCTGGAGCTGCATCAGTTACATTAATTTCCATTTATTATTGCATGTTATTTACACTCGATTACCCGAGGTCAGTAATTACTCCAAAAAAAAAATTGTTCTCAGCCTTTGTTGGCCATTCCCAGTTGCCTTGAGTTTAGTGGCTTGCTGGACGGATTCAGAAGGTAGTTAAGAGTCCATATGGCTGTGTGTTTGGAGTTATGTGTCGGCCGGACCAGATAAGGGTGGCAGATTCCCATCCTCAGGACACTAGTGAAGGAAGTAGATGGGATTTTAATAACAATTGTGTAGTTCCATAATTACTACTAATTCTATAAGCATTTTGCAAAAGCATCCCACCATTTGTGAGGGTTATGTTTCAAGGTAACCTCATAAACAGTAATATCTCCAAATGACAAATGTGATAGACTGTGGCATGCATAGTGTAAGATACATGTAGACTGTACATTTTCTACTCCACAAAATAAGTTTTAATTATTTTTATTTTAAACTACACTATTGGTTAAAACGCATACAGTAAATTTTGTTTCAATAAAGCAAATTCACAAAAGACTGAAACACAGAGAACAAGACTTGATTGTAATTCAAATGTATTTATTAAATGAATATAAATGTTCCCAGCTTCTCTTGTGCGTGGATCATTAGCTTGGTTTCTGGATTATATGTCCAGTATCATTAGCATTCGTTGTAGTCCCTGTACATCTAAACTACATGGTTCAGTGGAGAAGTTAGAGGAATTGAAACTTTTAAAATATATGTTTAGTGGGTCATTTCTTTTCTACAAGTCTCGTTTCTGATGGTCAGACTTCGGTATTACTAAAGATTGCAGGGTGGTACAGAAAGAGACAATGATTTACATCTGGGGGGATAAATAGATGAATCAAAGAAAAACAGTTTTAAAAAACTTAATTCATCTGTCTCATACAATGTCCACGGGTGGCAGTAGTATAATGACTAGTTCAATTATCTCAATTGCAGAGCCACCCATTGTGCAACACTGCCAAACCAGTTTCCTGTTTTGCTTACAAACTTGGCTTCCTTGTTGCGTCATTACCATATTGGACTGAGAAGGGTAATGAACATTTGGCACCGTACAGAGAACCAAAGTACAGTGAACTTAGTCTTGACCTACAAAGGGATGATTAAAGTATTGCTAAATACTCGCTGACTCTGATGAAATCAATGCAAAACATATTTATTATTAAATCTATTGTGAGCTATTGCGCAAACTATTTCATTCCACAATTGCCCAAAAGAAACAAAACTATATGGAATCACAAACAGTGAAACTAGAATTACTGACCAGAACTTTTCATGGATGTAAAGACTCTTGCCCCACAGAAAGTTGCTACAGCACCAGTGGGAAAATGGCTACTGGTGAGACTGCAGTAAGTCCCCTGTGAGGAGTCATGGAGCAGACTAGGCCAGGGCACCTTAGCCATTTAGGCAGACCTCAGTGATTAGATATAATTAGGAGGCTGCTGCGTGATGTGTGTGAGGTGGGGATGGTGGGCTTAACAGATGAGAAGCAGATCCTTTGGTCCATTTCTTGAGGAAAGCCTCTGCTGGGCATTCAGTGCCTAAACAGCTTGGCCTAGGCCTCTCTGTCTGGAGCCAGATGGCTCATCATGAACACCACTCTTGGTGAAATACCACTGGTGGTTGGAAGAGATCATAAAGTGGTCATTAATGAGTCAACCAAAAGGCCTCAATTGGCAAAAGGGTCAGTGGGCTGCCAAATACCCAAATACCCCAAATTATATAGGAGGGAGGCACATGTGGTGCAGTGGAATAGCTCTAATTTGGAGTTAAGCAGCCTGGGGTCAGGTCCCACCTGCTCCAGTGGTGTGTAAAACATCTCTGAGCAGGTTGATTATAGAAAATATCTCCTCCACAGCTGGTAAAATCTTGGTAAGCCCTACCATTGCACTTGATCTTATGCTCCCTATCTTCCCAATTCCCAACCCCTTTTTAGATGGTTCTTGGAGGTGGAATAACATTCTGACAAATTATGTATTGTAACTTTGTAAACAAAGCTCCAAAGTTTCTGGAAATTGTCCTAGTGCTGGATTTCATAATGCTTGTCACCTGCCCTCTTATGCAAGATCAGAAAGGCAGCCAATGGACCAAAAAAAGCAAAAGAGAATGAATCGCACTGAGACTGGAATCAGAAATTGCTGGAAACGTACAGCAGATCTGGCAGCATGTGTGGAGAGAAATCAGAGTTAACGTTTTGGAACTGATACGCACATGAAAAGTTAACTCTGCTTTCTCTCTGCAGATACTGCTAGACCTGCTACATATTCGCAACAATTTCTGTTTTCCAGCATCCACAGTTCATTGAGTTTTTTTGACCACCGAGACTGGGGCGACTAAGCCTTGACAGGAAGAAAAATTGACATTTCGGGCAAAAGCCCTTCATCAGGAACGTCGATTTTCCTGCTCCTCGGCTGCTTGCCTGACTTGCTGTGGTTTTCCAGCACCACTTGAATCTTGACTCAACAGGAAGAAGTCCCACCCTCAAGAGCTTCCAGCTAGTCTGATTGACTAACAACTCAATAGTCTCAGCAGTGGCAGAACCATGATGTGGGCACTGCTGGAACTGCAAGCAGACCCCAGGCAGAAGAGGAGATGGATGCTGGAGACATGTAAGGCTGGCCTTTATTGGCAGGGTGGGATTGGGCACCATAGGTGTAGGGGAGTACTGTTTTGAAAGTCAAGGAGGAAGAAGCAAAGATCTTGGGCATACCCCTGATGTGCAAAGGGCATTCCCCCTCATTTCTACCTTTCTAAATACATTTTTAAAATAGAAAACAGCCTATACCCTCATGCATGCATGCCCAGATAACCACATTAGGGCAACATGAAACATGAGCAAATTGGTTAGTGGCCTGTTAATTCTGTTTAAACCTGCTTTCAGCTTCTGCCCAGCCAGAATGGGGATAGGGTTGATATTGGCTGGGCAGGTTTTGCTGCCCCTCATTCTTTATGTGAACCCTGCAAGAAATACACCTGGAGAGGCGTAGCTGTGTAGAATCCAGCCTCTTGTCTCCCACTATGTGTGGGACATTGTTTGAAACCACGAGGACATGGCAAAGTCAGCATGCTACCACAAAAGGGCTACACCCTGTTAATGTGATGCACATGAGATGTTAAAGGCCAGTTTCCTAATGAATGGATCATTGTGATACTTGAATTGGAGAACAAAAATAATGTTTTACATTGAGCCCCATTGAGTCTACAGCCCAGAAACAGGCATTTATCTCTGCTGGTCACAAGTTCGACACAAGTCTTCCCCACCTCTCCAATTCTGCATTAAATCATATCAGCTTAATGTTCCCCTCTCATGCACTGATCCAGCTTCAGGTTCATGCAATTAATGTTACTTACTGTCTGTCTTTGTAGTAGCACTGGGATCAATTTCATTCAGAGATAATGTTTGTGTGTATATGTGCCTGTTTCACCCTTGGTATTGATTCCTCTAAAATGTGGAAGCCTAGCATTTATTTTTTCTCATTTGAAGGAGGTAAGTCCCTCTCTGAGAACATTGCACAAGCAGTGATTGCTCTTCAAGTGGCCAGCAGTAATTCTTATACCTTGACAGTAAGAATCACAAAATAGATAACAACAGAGATCATAGCAAGTACATCCAATCTGGTATACATTCTTAGATATGATGCATTGATCCCTGCTAGAAATAAATGTGTGCCATTGTCTCATCTTGACTTTTTCATGACCTGCTGCAAACTAGAAGCCACGTCCTTCAGCCTGCCTGAACTGTAATAACTGAAGTGAATTCATGGAATGCTTATAGGATCGCTTATTGGAGCAGTTTGTGATGGAGCCCACAAGGGAGCAGGCTATTCTGGACTTAGTGCTATGTAATGAGCTAGACTTGATAAAAGATCTTAAAGTAAGGGAACACTTAGGAGGCAGCAATCATAATATGTTGGAGTTCAGTCTGCAGTTTGAAAGAGAGAAGGCAGAATTGGATGTAATGGTGTTATAGTTAAATAAGGATAATTACAGGGGCATGCGAGAAGAACTGACAAAAATCGACTGGAAGCAGAGCCTAGCGGGGAAGACAGTAGAGCAACAATGCCAGGGGTTTCTGGGTGTAATTGAGGACACAGTACAGAGGTTCATCCCAAAGAAAAGAAAGATTATCCAGGGAGAGGTTAGACAGACATGGTTGACAAAGGAAGTCAGGAAATGTATCAAAGAAAAAGAGAGAGCCTATAAAGTGGCCAAGAGCACTGGGAAATCAGAAGATTGGGAAGACTACAGAAACAAGCACAAGATAACAAAGAGAGAAATAAGGAAGGAGAGGATCAAATATGAAGGTAAGCTAGCCAATAATATTAGAAATTATAGGAAAAGTTTCTTTTAATACGTAAGAAACAAACAAAAGGCAAAAGTAGACATTGGACCGCTCCAAATTGATGCTGTAAAGTTAGTGATCAGAGATAAGGAAATAGCTGAAGAACTTAATAAGTACCTTGCGTCAGTCTTCACAGTGGAAAACATGAGTAATATCCCAACAAGGAGAGTTGGGGGCAGAGTTGAGCATGGTAGTCATTACAAAAGTAGAAAAACTAAAAGATCTAAATATTGATAAATCCTCTGGCCCTGATGGGCTACATCCTAGAGTTCTGAGGGAGGTGGCTGAGAAAATAATGGAGACATTGGTTGCGATCTTTCAAAAGTCACTGGAGTCAGGGAAAATCCCAGATGATTGGAAAATCGCTGTCGTAAACACCTTGCTCAAGAAAGGATCAAGACAAAAGATGGAAAATTGGTAAAATTTTACCAATAACCAAAAATTGGTTGTTAGTAAAATTCTAAAATCCATCGTTAAGGATGAGATTTCTAAATTCTTGGAAGTGCAGGGTTGGATTAGAACAAGTCAGCATGGATTTAGTAAGGGGAGGTCGTGCCTGACAAATCCGTTAGAATTCTTTGAAGAGGTAACAAATAGGTTAGACCAGGGAATTCCAATAGATGTTATCTATCTAGACTTCCAAAAGGCCTTTGATAAGGTGCCTCATGGGAGGCTGCTAAGTAAGGTGAGGGTCTATGGTGTTCGAGGTGAGCTACTGGCATGGATTGAAGATTGGCCGTCTGACAGAATGCAGAGAATTGGGATAAATGTACAAGATGTTCTCTCCTGGTCTGACCCAATGTCCTTAATAATTCCATTTCATTGCATTTGCTTCAGCTAGTTTATACAGACTTTTAAAATTGCTTCATATTTTCAATCTTAAAATCAATGAAGCCATTTAAAATAAGTGAGTCCTTCAAATATATGCTTTTCTGTTTTTCTGAGTCTTGTGAATTATTAAAAGAAACACTCTGACTTCAAAAATTGATGTTGCTAAAAATGACTTCAAGAGTGAAAATCCTGAGTGACTTGCCTTCCCTAAACCAAAAAAATTGAAAAGATGATTTATTGCACCCATTACCACCAAAGGTAAGTTGGTGGAGGAGAAGGATTAAACACACCTGCATGTCTCAAAGACTCAAATACTCGCTATGTATTGGAGGATTCGTAAACTTGTCATTTACAGGTGGTGCACAAACAATGGGAGATTAAGAAATGGTTGTTGTATGTGGATCTGAAAGCTTTAATACTGATTGTGTGACACACGTACCACCCACCTGGATACTGGCATGAGGACTGTTAAGGAGAGTGTTAAGGACATTGAAGGAGTGAGTCGTAAGACCACTTCTCTCTATTAATTTCTGTAATAACGCATAGCATTTCCTTGTAACATGTAAGTGGATGCAGAATGCAACAGACTTACTTGCTACAAAGGGACTGATTAGTTACGCCAAGGTTGTTAATCTTTTTACACACAAGACCACTTGGTCCAAAAGAAATCTTCTGAAGAACTGCAATCTGTTGCTTTGCTTTGTGAACATAATATGTTAAATATAATATCTACACATGCCAGTCACTGCTCCTACTGATTGGTTTTATGTTGTAAAGTGCTGTGCAAATGTGATAGCATTTCTTTTAATAATTCACAAGACTCAGAAAAACACAGAATCATATCTTTGAAGGACTCACTTATTTTAAATGGCTTCATTGATTTTAAGATTGAAAATATGAAGCAATTTTAAAAGTCTGTATAAACTAGCTGAAGCAAATGCAATGAAATGGAATTATTAAGGACATTGCAAGCAGTGGAGATAAGACAGTGTCAGCAGCTTGTAAGTTTTAACATTAGAACATACATTTTTTTAATGTTCATTTTAAGATGATGAAATCAGGAATGGTATCATAGCAGTTATCTTACTGGACTGATAATCTTAAGGCCAGTACTAATCAGCAGAAGACATGAATTCTGCTCTTATTATAGCAACTCATATATTTCCATTCCGTTACTTAAATAATAGTGACCAAATAACTATCAGATCACTGTAAAACTCCAGCTCACTAACAACCTTCAAAAAAGAGAAATTCTCATTTAGACAACACTTTTCACAATCACTGGAAAGTGTTTACAGTTAATGAACTACTTTTGAAATCTATTGATCTATGGGATTTAGGAAATGTGGCAGTTAACCTGTGCACAGCAAGCTCCCAGACACTGCAATGCGATAACCAAATCACCATTTTCTGTGATGTTGACCTGTTGATTAGCCAGGACTCTGGGGATAACTTTAAAACAAAAACTAGGTACTGCAAATTATGAAACCAGAAAGTTATGGAAAAACGCAACAGGTCTAACAACATCTGTGGAGAGAGAATGTTTTCAGTCCATTTTAGCTCTTCTTTTGAACTGAAGGGGGCTGGGAAAGTGATGCCTTTAACGCTGTAGAAAAATAGGTTGGAGGGGGCAAGTGGAACAGATGATAAAGGTGCCTAGAACAAAAGGGAAATGCAGTGCTAATCATTGAAGAGAAGAGACATAGGTTGAGCTGAGAGGTGTCATAGCAGAAAAGAATAAACCCATGAAAACATGGCACTGAGGAATGGGGGTAGGAGATAGTCAAAATGGAGAACAGTGCTGGTGGTCTTAAGTTGTTGAACTCAGTATTGAGTTCTAAACTCTGTAAAGTTAAAAGTGAAAAATGCGGTACTGTTCTTCCAGCATGTGATGGGCTTCTCTGAAACATGGCAAGAAGCCTATGACAGCAATGGTAGCTGAAAGCTAGATAATATATTAGTGACCAGAAAGTCAGGTTTATTCTTGAGAATGGAGTGGAGATATTATGCAAAACATGTGGTCTTGCTAATGTCGAGTAGATAACATTGTGAACAGTGAATACAGTAAATTACATTGAAAGGAATTTAACAAAATTGCTGCCTCACCTGAAAGGTGAGATATGAATGAGTATTCTTGATGTCAAGGCAGCATTTGACGAGGCATTAAGGAGCTGGAGTGACATCAATGAGAAAATTCTTCATTGTCTGGAGTCATGGAGTCATACTGAACAGACCCTTTGGCCCAACTCATGCTAACCAGGCTTCCTAAACCAAATATGTCCCATTTGCCTGCATTGAGCCCATATTTCTCTAAATCTTTCCTATCTCTGTACCTGTCCAAATATCTTTTAAAAGTTGTAATTAGACTTGTCTCTATCACCTCCTCTGGCAACTTGTTCCATATACACACAACCCTCTGTGTGAAAAAGTTGCTCCCTTTTAGATCTTTTCACCTTAAACCTATGCCCTCTAGTTTTGGACTGCCCTATTCTGGGGGAAAGACTTTGACTATTCACATTATCGATGCCACTCATGATTTTATTAAACCTCTGTAAAAGCACTCTTCGGTCTCCTAAGCTCCAGAGAAAAATATCCCAGCCTATCTAGCCTCTCCTTATAACTCAAACCCTCCAGTCTTGGTAACATCTTTGGAAATGTTTTTGCATCCTTTCCAGTGTAATAAAATCCTTCCTATAGCGGCGCAACCAGAATTGTACACAGTACTCCAAATGTGGCCTTACCAATGTCTTGTGCAGCCATAACATGATGACCTAACTCTTGTACTCAGTATTGTGACTGATGAAGGCAAGCATGTCAAACGCCTTCTTCACCATCCTGTCTACCTGTGATCTCACGTCCCTAGATCTCTCTGTTTGGCAACACTAGCCAGGGTCCTACCATTAACAGTGTAAATCCCTTACCAAAATGCAATACCTCGCATTTATCTAAATTAAACTCCATCACACCATTCCTCGGCCCACTGGCCCAAATGATCAAGATCCCATTGTACTCTTAGATTAGCTTTTTCACTGTTCAATTTCCCACCAATTGGGTGTCATCGATAAACTTACTAATCATGGCTCCTATATTCTCATCCAAATCATTTAAATGAATGATGAACAACAGTGGACTCAGCAGTTATATCTATAACAAAGGAGATGATTCTAGTTGTTGGATTACTAATGATCTCAGCCCCAGGACATCACTGCAGGAGTTCTGTAGGTTAGCATTCTTTACTCAATCATCTTCACCTCCTTCATCAATGACCTTACCTCCATTATATGATCAGACATGGGGGGTGTGTTTGCTGTGACTACACAGTGTTCAATTCCACTTGCAAGTCCTCAGATAACTGAACAGTCTACTCCCATGTGCAGTGAGACCTGGTCAACATTCAGTTTTGGGTTTATAGTACCAAGTGTCATTTGCTGTCATCAATGTTGAAGGTTCATCCACAGTCCTGTTAATGATGAATTTGACCTGGTGATGAAGGTACAGCGATATATTTCCAAATCAGGAACGTGTGTGGCTTAAAGCACAGTGGTATTCTAATGTGACTGCTGCTTTTGTCCTACTATGTTGTAGCTGTATGGATCTTTACATACCGAGTCTCATCATCGATGGCAAGCTAAAGTCAAGTATTGACAGAGAAAGGCACATGTAGCAACCTGGCATTCCACCCTCCCATTCCCCCAACCATCCATTCCCTTCTTCTGTCCCACCTGTAGAACAGACTCGAGATCATGTGTTAGATTCTTTAGTCACCTGAGAACTCATTTTTAGTGTGGAAGCAACTCATCCTTAACCACAAGGGAAAACCTAAGAAGAAGATGAAGTTATGTACTAGAAGTTGTGGGTTTAGGAGGTGCTGTCAAAGCAGCCTTGGGGAATTACTGTAGCATCTTGTAAATGGTCAATACTGCAGACTCATTGGATCAGTGATATATCATACAATGTCCATCTCTACCGAGAGAGAATTTAACAAACTCCCCTTCATATCTAATGTATTACCATTGTTTATTCCTCCAAAATCAATCTATGGGGGTAACCACTGAGCAGAAACTTAACTGAGCCCATTAAACCAATATTGTATATACAAGAGCAGGTCAGAGTTGAGCATTCAGCACGAAATGACTCATAGCATGCATTTGATGGGAAACTCTTCACTTGCCTGGATGAGGGTGGCAACAATACTGAAGAAACTCAATGCTATCCTGAAAAAGACAGTCTGCTTAATCAGCACCTCATCCAACTCTTTAACATGCACTGTCTCTATCACTGATCCAACAAAGCTGCAGTATTTGCCTTCTACGAGATGCACTGCAATAATTAGGGAAGACAATGACCTTATGGTATTATCAGGGGACTGTGAATCCAGAGACAATGTTCTGGGGACCTGGATTCAAATACCAGTAAATGGTGGAATTTGAATTCAAAATAAATCTGGAATTAAAAGTCTAATCATGACCTTGAATCCATTGTCAATTGTCAGGAAAAACCCATCTGGTTCCCTAATGTCCTTAAGGGTGGGAAACTGCCATCCTTAACTGGTCTGGACTGCATGTGAGTCCTGACCCAAAGCAATTAGGGATGGGGAATAAATGCCGATCCTAGCCAGTGACATCATTACGAATAAATAAAAAAAACTCGCCAAGGCTACTGTTACCACATGGTAAGGGAAAAGCAATAGGCACATTGAACATCACCATTTTCCAACTCCCAGTCAGAGCCATTTTCTAAAGTATCTTCAATATTGTCAGGGGACCTCTTCTCCCTTTACTTGAAGCCCCTTCTTATTTTTGGTGTAGCTGTAGGTTCCCTCCTCAGCTGCACTTGTTGGCTATCTCTGTTGGGTGGAGATCTATCTGGAAATGGGTCATGGTCATTGCTATGGATGGAAATCTAGTTTCCATGTGTTTGTTTCCTTCACCCCCAGTTCAGGGAATCAAAACCATGGCTGTTTTATCCCAGCTGTTGAATAGGTCTTTTATACCAAATGCCTGAACTTGCATGAAATAAGTTCAATGAGTCAATGTGATGACATTTCACAGTCCAGCTGGTGTGAGAAAATGAGACGTTTTTTATCCGTGCTGTTTTCATTTACATCTTAATACTTGTTGACTCCTCTGGGAAGCAGTTAGAGTTGAGAGTGTGGTGCTGGAAAAGCACAGCAGGTCAGGCAACATCCGAGGAGCAGGAGAATCGACGTTTTGGGTAAATGCCCTTCATCAGGAATGATTCTGTGAGCCAAGGGAATGGTGAGATAAATGGGAGGGGGGTGGGGTTGGGGGGATGGTAGCTGAGAGTGCAATAGGTAGATGAAGGTGGGGGTAACGGTAATAGGTTGGAGACAATGGTGGAGTAGATAGGTGGGAAGGAAGATGGACATGTAGGACAGGCCGTGAGGGTGGTGCTGAGTTGGAAGGTTGGAACTGAGATAAGATGGGGGGAGGGGAAATGAGGAAACTGGTGAAGTCATGTGGTTGGAGGGTCCCAAAGTAGAAGACGATGGTGTAGTAGATAGGTGGGAAGGAAAATGAACATGTAGGACAGGTCGTGAGGGTGGTGCTGAGTTGGGAGGTTGGAACTGAGATAAGATGGGGTGAGGGGGAATGAGGAAACTGGTGAAGTCGTGTGGTTGGAGGGTCCCAAGGTAGAAGATGAGGCGTTCTTCCTCCAGGTGTCAGGTGGTTAGGGAGTGGCGATGGAGGAGGCCCAGAACCTGCATGTCCTTGGCTGAGTGAGAAGGGGAGTCAAAGTGCTCAGCCACTGGGTGGTGGGGTTGGTTGATGCGGGTGTACCTGAGATGTTCTCTGAAGCGCTGTGCAAGTAGGTGTCCAATGTAGAGGACACCACATCGGGAGTAATGGATACAGTAAATGACATATGTGGAAGTGCAGGTAGAACTTTGATGGATGCGGAAGGTTCCTTTGAGGCCTTGGACAGACGTTGAGGGGGGAGGTGTGGGCGCAGGTTTTGCAATTCTTGTGGTGGCAGGGGAAAGTGTTGGGAGGGGAAGATGGGTTGGTGGGGGGGGCGCGGACATGACGAGGGAGACGTGGAGGGAATAGTCTCTGCCGAATGCTGAAAGGAGTGGGGAGGGAAATATATCTTTGGTGGTGGGGTTTGTTTGTAGGTGGCTGAAATGGCAGAGGATCATACGATGTATATGAAGGTTGGTGGGGTGGAAGGTGATGATTGGGGGGGGGGGTTGTGTCCTTGTTGTGGTTGGAGGAGTGGGGTGCGAGGGCTAAGGTGCGGGAAGTGGGTGAGATGCACTGGAGGGCATCATCAACCATGTAGGAGGGGAACCAGACAACTGACAAATAATATTTCTGAAATATCTTTCCTCTTCGGACTCAATCAGAGTTCATTTACAAACACTGAGCACTCAACAAATCTTGTTTAATCATTTCATTAGTCTTCCAAGGATGATAATTTACAACTGTTACTAAAAATGTGCATGGGTCCACTTAAAATACCTTGTTCTTTACTTAAATGGATAAAAAAAAAGTATCTTTTGTTCATCTGAACATTTGAACAGATGAGATTGGGATACATTGAACAGAATAGGAATCAATCTGAAATTGGGGTTTTCAAGGGGAAGGGAGTTGGTAATTTTTCTCCAGGACATGACGTGGCATTTAGGGCTGCCAGCATGTCCAAGGATATTTACAGATTTAAAAATCACAAAATACCAGGTTATAGTCTGACAGATTTATTTGGAAGCACTAGCTTTCTGAGTGCTCCGAAAGCTAGTGCTTCCAAATAAACCTGTTGGACTATAACTTGGTGTTGTGTGATTTTTAACTTTGTCCATCCCAGTCCAACACTGGCACCTCCATATCAAGGATATTTACAGAGAGAATTGGCTGATTACAATGGATGGGCCTCATTCAATATTTCCTTCTATTGTCTCTTCCTTGTGTGTGGGCTGTTTACTGCTGTGCATGGGCCCTTTAAGAATGCCACGAGGTTGCACACATCTGCACCTTAAGGACTGCAGTTGCGCACAGCTGTTATTTCTCATTTCTAATGGTTGCATGGCTGTGCACCTGTGCAGTTCTGAGGGAAGTTTGGTCTCGATAGCAAGCCACTCACAAGCTTCCTGTCTATAACAGCCAGCAAGTTATTATGAATGGTACGTCTCATTTCTGGAGTAGTGGGAGAGTTTTGAACATACACACCAGTGTTTGTCCTCAGCTAAAAACAACATTGTATTTAAAATTCTTTGCAGTCGAAAATGACACTAGATGCTAATTTACTTTGACTGATAATCTATGCTCTGTCAATTCCTTTCATGAAATGAAAGCAATGGACCAAATGTTGCTGATTTGCATTAGTTGGCTCGCTGGTCACTGACTCCCTTTACCTGGCAGAATCAGGCAGATTGTTGGTGTTATATTTGACCCTGAAATGAGCTTCTCAGCACATATCTCCATAATCACTAAATTTTCTAACTTCCATATTTTATAGCATTGACATTAACAAATAAAAATATGAATTAAGAATGGGAAAAATGGCACCACCACACCAAATGTGCCTGTCATCCTATTTAATGTGAAAAATATGTTGCTGTCCAAAATCTAGCCAGTTCTCCTTGTTGACTCATTTGGTCGCTGTGATTTATATTCCCTGGAGGAAGCCAACCTTTTCATTGAGGAGTGGAAATGCAAAAAGTACAATCTGCAACATGAACCCACTAGCAGTGAAGATGTGATTCAGTGGGCAGGGTGTGCAATCAGTGAATGGTCAGTTGCAGAACTGCTTTGCCTCAGTGGGATTGGGAAGCGGAGACTGGTCTTTGGATGTGATGATTTCTTAGGTCTGGTGGGAGTGACTAACTGAAGCTTACAGTTATAATGGAATCTGTGGCACCACATTCAGCAATGTGAGTGGCTAGTACCTGTATTGGGGACCCCATTTTACTCTTCCTCCTCTTCATTTAATTCTTTTGCAAATGATATTCAGCACCTTTCTTTTCCCAGTGACTCTAATCATTATTGCTATGCAATATTGTAGAGAAGGCAGAATACTGAATATTGCCATATTGAAGTGTTAAATGGCACTTTCACATCTGCCCAGGCACCTGAAGTACACTTTGAGTACACTTACTGTTCAGACCGCTATTGTTCCATTATTTATGGCTATCATTGATGGTGTTCCTTGTATGTCATTGCCAGACTTGAAGAGGGAGTCCTTTGTCTCCTTGGAGTACACTTTACGTTTACTTGCAGAACCAAAGAGTTTAGACAACAAGCCAAGAGAGTAACGGTAGCTTCTGGGGGTCCTGTCCACATCTGCTTGTATAAACACCAGCCATCTGAAGCAATACCCAGCACTGTAGGAAAAAGATCAATTGCCTTCTACACTTGGCCAGCAGAGGTGCCACCATCTTCTCTGTCTGATACCTCACACTCATTTTAGTTCTACTACTGGGCTCACCTCCAACAAGGCCTATGCTCTGCCACTCTGACCGTTGCCTGCAACGTCTCCCCACTTGTCATCACCCATCTCAACCTGCAATACCACTAACCCTGCATGCCCTCTTGCTTGGCACACCCCTAATTCCCATCTACACCAACAGTAATAGCAATCCCATTTATTTTCATCTCTCGTAATGACTGCCTCACTCATTCCGTGAGGAAAACATCCCGCAGTAATGCAGAAAGTATCAAAACAGGTATTATGCTATCAGTCATTTGATTCAAGGAGAGGATTCTTAACCTGATTGACCTG
Organism: Chiloscyllium plagiosum; assembly: GCF_037043375.1. Classification (NCBI taxonomy): domain Eukaryota; kingdom Metazoa; phylum Chordata; class Chondrichthyes; order Orectolobiformes; family Hemiscylliidae; genus Chiloscyllium; species Chiloscyllium plagiosum. Next base: position 20,844,186 of record NW_028270170.1, on the reverse strand, counting down.
AGAAGGCCCTGGACTAAAATGATTTGGAGTTGCTGGTGTTGGATTGGCGTGTACAAAGTTAGAAATCACACACCAGGTTATATTCCAACAGGTTTAATTGGAAGCATTCCAATTAAACCTGTTGGACTATAACCTGGTGTTGTGCGATTTGTAACTCTGGACTAAAATCATATCGTTCATGATCTTATTGAATGGCAGAGAAGGCTCAAAAGGCTGAGTGGCCCTACTTTTGTTCCTTGTTCGTATGTTTATACTTTTGGTATCAGCGGCTGCCCTTGACTCACTATATTGGGGCCAAGGCTATCCACCTTGACACAGCTGAGACATACTGACAGCTACAACAAGATCCCTGACTTTGGGCGAACTGACATGGAAATACTCTAGTCCTTTAAGCTTGACCGAGAGTGCAAAGCACAGCAAGGCCAAGCTGTGAGCATCCATGTAGGCTCAGAGTGAATGAACCCAATGTCAGTGAGTAAAAAACCCAGAGGTGCAGCTTGGTCCGTTTCTTGAGCTGGATGCACATTTCTGCTGCAGCCATACAATGATGTAGCCTAATGTGCAGTGACATTAAAATGCAGAAGCATCATGTATGAGACTGGAAATGTGTCGTGAGGGTGCTTAGAAGCTGGCACGTGTCAGATGCCAATTTCTGTGGATGTGGGCTGTGTTTGGCCGTTGCTCACGGAGCATTGCCCTGAGATGTTGGTGCCCAGTTTCCAATATGGAGGTTATTTGGAGCAAGTAGCAAGCTGAAACCGCCAAGCATCTGCTGTGGTATCCATCTTGAGTTGTCCTGATGACTAGTTTGTTTGGAAAGTTTGGTAAGATCATGATTGGAACATTAATGAGGTGAGTTCGGCTGTCGACAAGAACCTTAACAAACAATAAGCACTGTCAATCGGCAACTTGCCGCTATCCAACAATAAGCTCACTGCGCCACTTTGTGAAAAACATAAAAGTTGGGATGAAATGATTTCGATGTTGCACTGTACCTTACCAGACTTCTCTCTCAATTCTGCTGCTTATGTCTCAGAGCCCATGTTGCTCGGATTCCCAAAGATTCCACCTGACGTTTTAGTCATTCACCTCTTGCACTTTTAAACACTACTGGACATAAACTTAGACTGTCCAATCCTTGTTTATAACACAACTTACCCTTTGATCCTTCTCGGAGCTGCTTCCAACACATTTACATCCTTTCTTCACAAGGGGACCTACAATACTCCAGATAGAATTGCAAACGCCTTTGTATAAATGACACATAACCTCCCTACTTTTGTCTTCACATTTCCTTGCAGTAAACAACAACATTCTTTTGGCTTTCCTAATTACTTGCTATATCTGCGTGCTGTACATTTTGCAATTCATGAACTAGGACATCCAGATCCTTTTGCATCTTAGAGCTCTGTAGTCTCTCACCATTTAGATAATATTCTTGTTTTTATTCTTTCTGCCAAAATGAACAACATTCTCCTACATTTGTCAGATCTTTGCCCACTCACTTAACCTATGTATCATTTGTGACCTCTTTATTTCCTTCACACAATCCCAACTATGACTCTACTTTAACCCATTTGCTGCTGAAATCCCCATCCATATCTTTGGTACCCCTAGACTTCATTGCTCCAATGCATTGCTGGCCAGCCTCTTGCATTCCACACTCAACAAATTTAAACTCATTCGAACTCTGTTCCCCATGGTCTTATTTTCATTGAGTCCCTCTCACTCACTTCACCTAAGCTGTCGATGGTATTGCGTCACACTTGTTTCCAAATTCACATTATATGCTGAATCTTGCCTTCTTTTCAGACTTGATTTTGACTTGTCCAAATTCTTTTACAAAGTACTGTACTTTGAAAGGTTTCTTATTTCTATAAAATAATTATTTACTGTAAAAAGTATGTCTTGGAGTGTTCATTGTTCATTGGTCCAGTACAAACCTTCCATCAAACCAGCATGCCATCGCACTAATTGCTTTTTAATGGTTCATCTTTAAAATGAATAAAAGCTTTATTCTAATTAGAATCCATAAATTGAAAATTAAAGTTACCATAATTTGAAAATGTTGTGCACCTAATGAGATCTGCAGTTCTTCTGCACTTATGCTCTTCAAATTAGATTCATAATTAGCGTAAGTTATTTGAAGATATATTTTAAAATGTCAGTGAATGCACAGATCTTAATCTGCACATGCGGTAATGAAGCTCATGGTTTAATTGCTGGGTTGCTGCCCCTTTTACAGCCTGTTGAGGATGCCCTAGGATATTCAAATGGGGAATGCACTGCATCATTATTTTTGAGAATAACATCCCATATAATTCTTGTGCAGTCAATCTGCAGAAGAAGTTGAATTACTGGAACGTATTAGAGTTATAGGCAGTCTGCATCATACAGCATAGATACAGGCCCTTCAATCACCATGTCTATGCTAACCAACAAACAATCCTTGAAAGTGGAATTGCAGCTCGCTAGGATAGTGAAGATAGCATTTGGTATGCTTGCCTTTATTGGTCAGTGCATTGAGTACAGGAGTTGGAATGTCCTGTACAACCATATTGTGGTTGTACAGGACATTGGTTAGGCCACTATTGGAATACTACAATTCTGGTTTCCCTGTTATAGGAAGGATGTCGTGAAACTTGAAAGGGTTCACAAAAGATTTACAAGCATGTTGCCAAGGTTGGAGGGTTTGAGCTATAGGAATAGGCTGAATAGACTGGGGCTATTTTTCCTGGAGTGTCTGAGGCTGAGGGAGAACTTATAGAGATTTATAAAATCATGAGGAGCATGGATAGGGTAAATAGACCAGGTCTTTTCCCGACGGTGGGGTGAGTCTAAAACTAGAGTGCACAGGTTTAAGGTGAGAGAGGAAAGATTTTAAAAAGGACGTAAGGGGCAATTTTATTTTCACGTAGAGGGTGGTACATATATGGAATGAGCTGCCAGAGGAAGTGATGCAGGGTGGTACAATTACAACATTTAAAAGGCATCTGGATGGGTATATGAGTAGGAAGGGTTTAGAGGGATGGGGTCAAGTGTTGGCAAAAGGGACTACATTAATTTAAGATATCTGGTTGGCATGGATGAGTTAGATCAAAGGGTCCATTTCTGTTGTATATCTCTATAATTTGCATCTTTGACCAAACTACACTAGTCTTATTTACCTGCACTGGGTCCATAGCCTATCATATCCAAGCATTTTAAATGCTCATCCAGACACTTCTGAAATGTTGCCAGGGTACCTGTGTTCACCATCCTCTTAGCATTATGTTCCATATTTTTACCACCCTCTGGGTTAATTTTGTTTGTCCCCAGATCTCCCCCAAACCACTTATGTCTCACCTTAAACCATATTCCATCTGTGACCTAGCCAATGTTTTATAAAGTAGTAACAAGACTTCCTTGCTCCTATATTCTTTGCCTTGGTTCTGCAGATAAGCATCCCATAAGCACCACCACCCTGTTGACTGCACCACCTTCAGTCAACTGTGGACTTGTACACCAAGGTCCCTCTGTTCTGTAGCTTTTCCTAAAAAATCTCCCATTCATTGCGTATATTCTTCCTTTATTAGACCTCCTAAAATCACCTTGTACCTATCAGGATTAAATTTAATCTGTCATTGCACTGATCAATTTACTAGTTCATCAGTATCAGATTGTAGCCTGAGACCATCCTCCTCAATATCAATAATACCACCAATTTTTGTGTTATCTGCAAACCGAGAACAAAGGGAAACCTGGGTGTGGAGTCAATGGATGTGGCTGAGGTCTTAAATGTACACGTCTCTTCTGTATTCACAGAGAGAAAGACATTGTACCTGGCGATTTGACTTGGGATAGTGAGGTTCTATGACACATTATGATTAATATGGAGGAGGTATTTGATATGTTAGCAGGCATAAAGGTGCATAAATGCCCAGGGCTTGATGAGGTGCATCCCAGGCTGCTTTGGGAGATAAGGGCATCCCTGGTGGATACACATTGTACGTTTACATCCAAATTGTTAATGTACACAATAACAGCAAGGGTCCCAGCACTGATCCCTGTAGTATGCCACTGTTCACAGGCTTCCAGTCACAAAAAAAATCCCTTCACCATAATCCTTTGCTTCCTGTTTACAAGCCACTTCTGGATCTAGGTTGCAAACTTGCCATGGATCCCATGGGCTCTTAACTTTTGGACCAGCCTTCCATGTGGGACCTTGACAAGGGTCATACTGAAGTCCACATAAATCACATTGAAGACACTATCCTCATCAATATGTTTAGTTACGTTGCAAAAGAAATTCAATCAAATTAGTCAGACAGGATCTCCCTCCAACAAATCCATGGTGGCTATACCTGATGTCATATCCAAGTGTTGATTAATCCTGTCCCTCAGAATTATTTCCAATAATTTTCCTTTCACTGACATCAGACTGATTTGTCTGTAATTACTTGGTCTATCTCTGCTGCCTTTGAAGAAAGGAACCACATTAGCTATCCTTTAGTCATCTGTCACTTCACCTGTGGTGAGTGAACTATTAAATATATCTACCAGGGACCCAACAATCTCCTCCCTTACCTCCCAAAGCAGCCTGGGATGCATCTCATCAAGCCCTGGGCATTTATGCACCTTTATGCCTGCTAACATATCGAATACCTCCCCCTTATTAATCATAATATGTCATAGAACCTCACCATCCCAAGTGAAATCTCCAGGTACAATATCTTTCTCTCTGTGAATACAGATGAGATGCGTACATTTAAGACCTCAGCCACTGGCTCCACACCCAGGTTTCCCTTTGATCTCCGATAGGGTTCAGGCTTTTACTGGTAATCCTCTTGCTCTTAATGTACTTTGAAAATATCTCCTGGTTTCCCTTGACCCGATCTGCCAAAGATATTTCATGGCACCAGTTTGTCCTCATAATTTCTTTGTTAAACAACCCCCATGCCCTAAATACTTCTGAGGGCCTCCTAGCAAATGTTTCTGCACTGAATCTAGCAAATGTTTCTTTCTTTTTCATTATCAATCTCTAAATATGCTTTGACATCCAGCGTTTCCTGATTTGGCGTCTTTGCCTTTCACTCTTAGAGGAACACGCTGGCTCTGAATTCTCACTACTATTTTTAATAAACTCCCACTTTCCAAATGTAGACTTACCTGCAAACAGCTGCTCCCTTTCTATGTTTGCCATATCCTGTCTGAATTGGCCTTCTCCCAGTTTAGACACTTCTGTAATGTCCTTATCTCTTTCCATAATGACTTTGATACTTACAGACTTGTAGTTACTATCCACCAAATATTCGTTTATTGAAACTTCGATCACTTGACTAACTTCATTCCCCAGGATGAGGTCGAGCACTGCCGCTTCTCTGGTAGGACTATCTACCTACTGGCACAAAAAGGTCTCTTGGATGCATTTTAAAAATTCCACCCCACCTAATCCTTTCTCACCGAGGCAATTCCCAACTAATGTTAGCAAAGTTGAGATCCCTACAACTATCATCCTGTTTCGCTCACATCATTCAGTGATTGCCAATATATATTAGAGATAATGCTGGAAATATTCAAATGAGACAGCAGCTACAGAGAGATAAAAGGTGATAACGGAAGAAATCTTGTCAAGACAATGGGGTCTTACCTAATAGGTAGGCTGAGCCAAAACCAGATTTTTATAAGGGTTCTCTCTGAGAACAGCTAAAGACAGTAGTTGACTTTTTGATTGACATCTTTATGAGCATATTCAATTCATGCTTTAACAGAATGACATGTTTTTTTAGTCATCTTTCAGGCATCCTTATGACCCAGAAATGTGGTGCTTGATATTTCCTTCTTGTGCCTTTTTTAAGTCTGCAAACAGACTTATAACTTCAGCTAAACTACGAACCAGAGTGAAGTGCCCCACTCTGATAATGAGGTTTCTAACACATGGCATCAATAATAAATCTCTTTCACTGGACTCAGAATTCATTGCTCGTACAAATGTTTACAATTATTGACACTCGCTGCTTTTAAGTATTGTCTGTGTTTTCAGCAGACAAACCCTAAATGGATAGTCTTTGGTGTTAGGGAGTGTTAAACATAGTGGATAAAGGATAACTGCATAAACTCTTGAAGAGTTCATCCATTAACATGACATGCAGTGCTTCTGGGAAAATATTCCAACTACTGCCACAATAGAAATGGCAGTAAAAATTCACTTGCAGCTCTTTCTAGTTTTTATTAAAATCATGGAATCCCTATGGTGCGGAAGCAGGGCATTCGGCCCATTGAGTCCACACTGACCGTCCAAAGACTTACATCATTCCCATGGCCTCGCATTTCCCATGACTAATCCACCTAACCTACACATAGAGTCATAGAGCTGTACAGTATAGAAACAGACCCTTCAGTCCAACTCATTCATGCTGACCAGATATCCTAAATTAATCTAGTCCCTTTTGCCATCATTTGGCCCATATCCCTCTAAACTCTTACTATTCATATACCCATCCAGATGCTTTTTAAATATTGTAATTTTTACCAGCCTCCCTCATTTCCTCTGGCAGCTCATTCCATACATGCACCACCCTCTGCGTGAAAAAAATTGCCAATCTTTCCTCTCTCATCTTAAACCCAGACCCTTTAGTTTTGGACTCACCCAGCCTGGTGAAAAGACCTCATCCATTCCCCTGATGATGATACAAACCTCTATAAGGTCATCCCTCAATCTCCAATGCTCTAGCCTATTCAGCCTCTCCCTAATAGCTCAAACCACATCTTTGGACTGTGTGTGTGTGTGTGTGTGTGTGGGGAGGGGGGGAGAGGGAGGGGGTTCGCAGAGGATGGAGGTGGTGTGGGATGGAGTGGGAGGGGAAACTGGAGCACCCAGAGGAAATTCACACAGACACTGGGAGAATGTGCACACTCCACACATACACCCAAGGATGGAATCGAACCTGGTTCCTGGTGCTGTGAAACAGCAGAGCTAACCACTGTGCCACCCTGAACAGTAGTTACATTGTTTGGAACAGTGTCTGAAATCAAATTGTATTACTGCCTTTGATTACTTTAAACTATCATTTACAAATGTAAGCATGTTCTGTTTATATTCATTAATGCTAGATTAAATAACTGACATTTCCTTAAATGGACACTAATTTACTTGAAATATTATATAATCAGAGTGTGTCATGTGAAATGGTACTGACTTTTAGAACTCTCTGGAAAGGACTGCCTGAAGGCTCAAAATTCTTAATGATTGTTTTGCAGTAATGGTTGGCTTTTTGCAGTAAGAGTTCATCTCTGTTTGAATTAATGTTGGACTAAGAAATTATTTGTTATAAACAAAGAATTTAAATAAACTTAAATAAACTCATTCAAGAATAAAGACTACACTAAACTTTCACTTTAATAAATTGTGGTACGTTTTTAATTAGAACTAAAAGTAGCTCACAGCTGTTAAACAAACAGATGAAATATTTCTGCATAAAGAAATATATCAGTTCTTCTCAAGTGCAAATCTGGACTTTGGCAGAATGCAGTTTAACCATTTAATAATATGAAATTCAGAGTCAGCAGGGACTGGCACATGTTATGGCAAAACTCAAAAGTTGTTGCATTAGTTGAGAAGAATTTCCTCTTGTGTCCCAATTTACTTGACTATGTCAAACTACTTTAAATGATAAAGAATGTTTGAAGTACAGTTTTTCTTGTAATTATAAGCCGTACTATCACAAGATGTTTAGCAATGTTCCATAGTGTCCCAGGGGATAACAAGATGTCCAGAGGGAAGAGAATTTCTCCTGAATTAAAAGAGACTTCACCCTTTAATGCACCTGACTAATCCACTGTGACAAATTTAATCTGGTGACGTAGGAAATGCCCAATTTTGAAAGGCTTGGAAAACGATAAGGTGCAGCATTGATAGCCTCAATGCTGACAGTATCACAGGCCTTTTGTGACATGTTTTTCCCATCAAACCTCAAAGGAAAAAAAGATGTTGCAAAGCTAGTGGTGTGAATCTCACATTTCAAACCCATGCAGTCAACTGGGAAGAATGGAAGTTCTGTCTAACAGCTTGAAAAATATCAGATAACTCAAGCAAAAACCTGAAGAACAGGCTTAAAATTTCTGTTAAAATGACAATGACAGCAAGGCTTCCTGCTGTGATTGCAATCTTACTGTTACAAGGTAACAATAAATCTCTTTCGTTGTAAGGCTGATAATGTTGCTTGAATATGACCATTTGCACAGTTGTGCTGGACAGCCGCAAGGTCCTATTTATAAAAAGCTCAGTTCACAAGATAGTGAAAGAAAGAAAATTGTATTTTATTCATGCAATGTAATATCTCCTGTGCCTAGCATAAATGGGCATAGCATGGCTGGAATTCTGTTTCAGGCTTCTAGACACAATGAGAATAGAATGAATGGTGCTGAATCAAAAGTAAAATTTGATGTTTCGTGCTCCATAAAATGTTTTGATAATTTTGCCCTTCACATACCGTTATCTCTAAAGGGTTTTTAAAATACAGGAGCGTCATATTGGCCTTTGACAATAGATCATAACGGCCATGTTCATAACCAGCAGCACAATTAACATTTTCAGTTTTATGATTGACTAAACTCAATTAAACATGACACAGACTACTGGCAGCATCAGAGGCATCTCATTTGAGGCCAAAGGTAAAGTCATTAATGCAGATTGTAACCTTTTTAGTGGAAAATAATTTTCAGGTTTATGAAGAGACTTACCTTAAATTTGTTTTAGATATGATAAATTTTGCTACTTGCCATTTTTAATCTTTACTATGAATGAAGTATTCCTTTTGAAATCTCTGATATATAAACACGAGAATGGGCACTGCAGAATCAACCTGTCTTCTTGAATAAACCCAAAGAAAGTGCAATATTTGTGCCCTAGAGCTGTTGTTCATTAGAATGTAATTTTAGAGGAGCAGATCAGACCCTCACTATTGAGATTAATAAGTGGGCTTTCAATTCAGCAGAAAGGAAAAAAAACTAGGGCTAATTTGAATGCCTTCCTTAGATGTTTATGGTTTCCCTTATGTGTGATTAAGCTGCGCCAGTTAATTGTAATGCAGACAACATGATAACTCTGCACTGCGTGCTATGATGATTTCTGTATGCAGTGTTAACTGCCTATTGATTAGCTGTAAGTATGAAGCTTGCTCTTTTTAAAGGATTGTTCCTGTTACAAGTGGCAGATTACATTGAGAACTTCTTTAGGGCAGTGCAGGTCATAAAGTCATAGAGTTGTAGAAATGTACAGCACAGAAACAGATATTTCAATCCAACTCGTTCATGCCAACCAGATATCCTAAATTAATCTAGTCCCATTTGTCAGCATTTGGCCCATGTCGCTCTAAACCCTTCCTATTCATATACCCACCTGGATGCCTTTTAAATGTTGCAATTGTATCAGCATCCACCACTTCCACTGGCAGCTCAAATCAAACATGCACCAACCTCTGCATGAAAAGTTTGCCTCTTACATCCCTTTTAAATCTTTCCCTTCTCACCTTAAACCTATGCCCTCTAGTTTTAGACTTCCCTACCTCGGGGAAAAGACCTTGACTATTTATCCTATCCATGCCCCTTATGATTTTATAAACCTCTATAAGGTCACCCCTCAGCCTCCGATACAGCAAGGAAAACAGCCCCAGCCTATAGCTCAAATCCCTATAGCTCAAATCCTCCTCCCCTGGCAACATCCTTGTAAATCGTTTCTGCATCCTTTCATGTTTCACAATGTCCTTACTATAGCAGGAAGACCAAAAATGAACACAATATTCCAAAAGTGGCCTAACCAATGTCCTGTACAGCTGCAACATGACTTCCCAACTCCTGTACTCAATGCACTGACCAATAAAGGCAAGCATACCAAATGTGTTCTTCACTGTCCTTTCTACTTGTGACTCCACATTCAAGGAGCTATTGTCTCACACATTGTTCTTTATTATTATTTATATTCTCCCTGAACACTCTGGACAGTTTTGGACTCCAGCAGACAGTCTTCTCTCTCTCTCCTGTCACCTTCTCTGCAGCCGCTGTTCATTCTTCCAGTCATGCTGTATTCCAGTAGAATACCTATTATTGCATTGAAAGGGTTAAATAGTTTCCCTTAGAAATGTCTTTTAGTAAAACAAGATGTAAGGAGAAAAGAGGAGAACAGGACAATTGGTAGATGTAATCAGGAGCAGATAAAGAAAGAGGCTCGGACAAAGAGCCCGGCCAGGGTGTGCTAGTAAATCAGTTTATTACAAGATTGTAAGTTGAAGGGTTTGGAGAGATATTGGCTGGGTGCTGGCAGGTGGGACTAGATTGGGTTGGGATATCTAGTCAGCATGGACAGGTTGGATCTAAGGGTCTGTTTCCATGCTGTACGTCTCATTGACTCTATGATTCTGTGACAAGGTTCGAATTGGGTAAGCTATGTGACATAAGGTGTACAGAAAGAATGCGTACTTATGGTTCCTTAGAGTACTGTCATGGATTGTCTAAGGCTGGCTCTCCCTGTCTACACTTGAATAAATGTAACTTTCCTGCGCCCCCGAGTCTCCTGATAAGCCACATCACAATATGCATGAGTCTTTGGGAGCAAATAGTCTGAGCAACAGCCTTAATTTTGGCAAAGAATTTTCTTTAGCACCTGCCCCATACTTTCTGTGGACATTTGTAACTTGAAAGAACTGCCATAGACACCAAACACTTGCAGAACTGGAACTAAACTCTTTAAGTAGCTGATGATCCCTTTTAAACGGTGCTGTTGGGAATTGAGGATTGCTTCTTGCTGCTTAATGTGCGATCAGATGTGTGAAGTTATGAGGGAACATCTGGTGGAGACTTGAGCCCCGAAACGATGCGTTGATTGATGTTATGATCTGCCTGTTTTGCATACTGCTGATGAATGTGAGGAGCAGACATACATTAATACCCTCTCCAAGATATGCAACAGATGTGTAGATGATGTATCGGTTTCTAAATATCCAGTAACAGCCAGCAAAACAGGTGCTGCTGTCCCCAATTTTGCCCCCAGTGCTAAAGCATGACAAATCTATTCCATTATTAAACAGATGGCATAGACCTTTCACTTTGGGTGCAGTTGGCACCCTGGCCAAAATTGCACCCTTTTTCCAATGCGAAGTTATTGTTTAAGTTTCATCCTAATTTCACCGGCATAATCACCTTCCATTAACCAATGCAATTGGTCTGAGCAATAGAATACATTGATGTTTTTTCCTTTGTATTGAACATCTTCATAGATGTATTTAAGGGTGAGAATCCGATGTTTTATTAAAATGGCTGAAAATGGGTTTTTCATAAGAGTAGAATCAGGTCAACTATGTGTCATTTTATTAACATGATGCAATAATGCAATTTAACACAGAATGATAAACAAAGGATTCAGGGATGGAGGGCTGATGGTGAACATGAGGGATACATGACCAAGGTCATTTTCCTGTTGACAAGTTGTCAATTGTTTCCACTCTTTATGCAAGGACATGTATTTCTGCGCAGCCATTATCACAGTTTATTCCTAAGTAGAGGAGTGTTTGTACCACTTTGTTGAGCACTACTAATCCCAGCACTTAGTGTGTTGTCACGTGTATTTCTTCAGACAGCGCCAGTATAATTCAGCTCATATAAGGCCCATAATTACCCCATACTTCCACAGACTGCAATATATTGTCTGTCCCCTTAAGCTGTTAAGATTTTGCACTAAATTTATATTTCATAAAATCCCTACATTGTGGAATCAGCCCATTTGGCCCATCAAGTCCACAACGATCCTCTGAAGAGCATCCTACCCAGACTCGCCTCCGCCCCCCCCCCCCCCCTTACCCTGTCCGCGTAACCTTGTGTTGACTGTGGCCAATCCATCTAGTGTGCACATCCCTGGATGAAATGGGTAATATTACATGGCCAATCCATCTAACCTGCACATCTTTAGACTCTGGGAGGAAACTGGAGCACCTGGAGGAAACTCATTCAAACATGGGAGAATGTGCAAACTCCAAACAGATGTTCGTTTCCAAACAAATGCTCATTTTCCCCCATTGTATTTATAGTCTGAGATAACTTCCAAGGGATTACAGTTCAATTTGTGATGCAGTTTAGATGCAGTTGCCCAAGACTGGAATCAAACCCAGGTCCCTGGTACTGTGAGGCAACAGTGACTGCTAAGTGACTGTGCCACCCATTTGATTTAAGCAAATAAAAGTAATATTTTATTTTCTCTTTAACCTTTGAGATGTAAGCATCACTGGCAAGGTCAGACTTTGCAGCATATCCCTAATTTCCCTCAAACCTAGCGGTTTGCTAGGCTGTCGTAGAGGACTGCTAAGTCATCCAAATTGCTGTATGTCTGGAGTTACATGAAGGCCAGAGCAGTTAAAATTGACAGATTGAGTAAACCAGATGAGCTTTTCCAAATATCGCTGATGGCTGTGATGAACACCATTACTCAGACTACCTATACATTCCTGATTTATGATTAATTCTGCTGGCTGCCATTTGATTAGAAATTTAGCTGTAAATTAACCCAGTGCAATTGCCACTATTACTGTCTGTCCTTTGATGATTCTGACAAATACTCAAGAAACTTGACAACATTCAGGACAGAAAAGTTTTCTTTACCATTGTTTGCCACTGGACCCAACCTTTCCCACATCACTACAATGCGTTGTAAACTCTGCAGAAACTTGCCAAGGTTATTTTACTATGTATGCTATTACCATCAAAATTCCAAAGCTTTTGTATCCTTTGTGCGTTAGACCAGGCATGAAATGATGCACAGCTGAAGTGACTGGAACTTTGATCAGGGTTTAGCTGGAAAAAAATGTGCAATATGCCCAAATATTCATGTTATGGTAACTGGAAAATGATTGCCACTAAGAAGTAAGAATGTCATTTTTAAAAATTCTCAACATCAATTAGACTTGGCTCTGATGTGAATTGTTGCATCTTTTACATTCATACCCTGGGCAAGGTTACCCAAGTGATTATGTCACCGGAAAGGATTCTCCGAATTATTAAGATTTCTGGTTAAGAGAGTAAACCTCTTTATTCGCCTGCTCCCTCAGTTGGCTGCAACAAGGTTAATTTACAAAGAACCTCCTACCTTCTGGATAACTTGTATGTTCAAAAGAATCAATTTAACTTAGCTTTCTTGGATTAACAACAAGTGAGTGGATTAGTTATGGAACACAAAAATAACAAATTAATAATAAGAAGTGAGTCCAAAAAAAAATTGTTCACTCTCTATGGTGATTCATGAAACAGGCTCTTAACAGCTATTGTCATGTATTTTTAGAAGATAAGACTTGAAATATGTTTCTCAGCCAGCCAAATGTTCGTATTCCCCCATTGTATTCATAGTCTGAGATAACTCCCAAGGGATTACAGTTCAATTTGTGACGCAGTTTTGATCTTTGAAACATTTTTGACAGCCAGAGTTGTGACATTCCAGAGTTCCTCTCCTGACAACATAAACAAAAGTTAGGTTCTACTTAGATAGATGTCCCAAAATCTTATGTGTGATTATTCAAAAGGTCCAACTTCTGCAGAATCTCCACAAAGATTTCTGGATTGCTGGAGGCTGTGTGGAAAAGAGGATACTATCTTAATTTGAGATGAGATCAACCAACTGTTCATTAGTCTGCAGATCCATGCCTCTATCTTGTACCTTTAGCCAAGTATTTTTAGACTTTTAAATGAAAAAATAATCTATTTGTCTTTCCACAGATGCTGCCAGATGTGTTGAACTTTTCCAGCATTCTCTGTGCTTGTTTCAGATTTCCAGCATTTGCAGTATTTTGCTTGTATTTGAATGACATTTGCAGATATAATCTAGGCCAACGCTTTGCTGTAGTACTTGTAAATGACATTAAATTTGAATTCCAAGATATCAAAGATAAGTTGAGACCCATATTGATTCTTCAAAGGAATAGCTTTGAGAAACTTCTGTTGTAACCATGCCTTGAACTCCAGAGCTAAGTCTATGCTTTGTGCGTCTCCTCCAGGCACTTGCCTGCCAGTTGGTTATGCTTTCATGGATTCTATACTTGTGGTTGTTGAGATTGTTTGATATCTACTTTTACACTCTTAAAGGTAACACTGTTTGATTAAACTGTTATACTTTGAGTCTGTTGCATTCTTACTTTGTCCTCAGTGTAGGGGTCCTCTCATTTTCTATGGTATAGTAAACTCTTTATTTATACTGATATACATTATACTGAACACAGCTCATTGTTTCTCTTCTGCGTCTCTTTCAGTTTGGGTCATGTTTCTCTCTGCTCATGCCAGAGTAGAATCATTTGTATAATTGACAAATGCATATCCTATTGTACTACTTCAACACCGCAAGAACTGGTACTTGTGACCATTTTACTTAGAATTTACAGCTCAGAAGCAGGCCATTTGGCCTAACATATGTATGCCAGTTTTTACATGATTGAGTTTCCTTTGCCTGCTGATCTTACTTCATCTTAATTAAAAATCACACAACACCGGGTTATAGTCCAACAGGTTTATTTGGAAACACTACCTTTCAAAGCACTGCTCCTTCATCAGATAGTTGTGGAGTATTGTCAATGTATTGTTCTGCCCGTCTCCCTCATTAACATCTGTAGCTCACTCTATAATATGCCTGTGCTGCTCACTTCTTTTATCTCATTGCTATTTGTGGAACAAGCTGTGACAGATTTTGCTGATTTATTCATTCTGTTCCATTTCCTTTAGGACTTGCTGGTTAAGAGTTAAATCTCATTTTGCCTGTTCTTTTTTTTCATTTGCTCACACACTTGCATTTAAAAAAAATGATGACTGATGTCCAAAGCAGATTGTAGGCTTATAAATTAGTTTATTCAGTTCCTCTCTAAGAAATTTCAATTCTGTGATAACATTCAGAGGTCAAGTTAAATGTTTTGGCATATTCCCTAAATTTTTTTTGCATGTCTTTTCCTGGATGGGATTCAGAATGTTAAAGTACATGTTCAAGCTGGATTATGAATTAATAGCACAATCTGCCTTCTCCTATGTCATCCAGCCTGAGATCCGCAAACTCTGGACAATCAGAGCCCAAAGCTGATACAAAGCTGGAAGAACATGGAACATAAAACGATACAAGCCCTTTGGCCCACGATGTTGTGCCGAGCATTTATCTTAATCTAAAATCAACCTAATATACACACTCCTCAATTTACAGTCGTTCATGTGCTTGTACAGCAGTTGCTTGAATGTCCCTAAAGTCTCTGACTCTACTACCACCGCTGGCTGTGCATTCCATGCACCCACCACTCTGCATAACGAGCCTACCTCTGACATCTCCCCTAAACCTTCTTCCAATCACCTTAAAACTAGGACCCCTCATGACAGCCATTTCTGCCCTGGGAAAAAGTCTCAGGTTATCTACTCTACCTATGCCTCTCATTACTTTGTACCTCTACCAAGTCACCTCTCTTCCTTCTCTCCAGTGCGAAAAGCCTGTGCTCACTCAACCTTTCTTCATAGAAAAGCCTTCCAATCCAGGCAGCATCCTGATAAATCTCCTCTGCAACTTCTCTAAAGCCTCTACATCCTTTCTATAATGAGGCAACCAGAACTGGACATAACATTCCATGTGTGGTCTAACCAGGGTTTTATAGAGCTGAAGTAAAGCCTCACGGCCCTTAAACTCAATCCCCCTGTTAATGAAAGCCAAAACACAATACGCCTTCTTAACAACCATATCAACTTGGGTGGCAACTTTGAGGGATCTATGTACATGGACCACAAGATCCCGCTGTTCCTCCGCACTTCCAAGAATCCTGTCTTTAACCCTGTATTCAGCATTCAAAGTTGACCTTCCAAAATAAATCACTTTACACTTATCCAGGTTGAACTCCATCTGCCACTTCTGAGCTCTGCTCTGCATCCTGTCAATGTCATGTTGTAAGCTGCAACAGCCCTCGACACCATCTTCAACACCACTGCTTTTTGTGTCTTTGTGAAACTTACTAAACCACCCTTCCACTTCATGCAAGTCATTTTTAAAATCTACAAAGGGCAGAGGCTCAAGAACAGATCCCTGCGGGTCACCACTAGTTACCAACCTCCAGGCAGAATACGTTTCATGTACTGCCACTCACCGTATTCTTTTGGCCAGCCAATTCTGTACCCAGACAGCCAAATTTCCCTGTATCCCATACCTTCTAACTTTCTGAATGAGCCGACCATGGGGAACCTTATCGAATACCTTACTGAAATCCATACACACCACATCCACTGCTCAACTTGTCTCATCACATCCTCAAAGAACTCAATAAGGCTTGTGAGGCATGACCTGTCCCTCACAAAGCTGTGCTGACTACTTTTAATCAAACTATATTTTTTTCAAATAATCATAAATCCTATCTCTCTCTGAATCCTTTCCAGTACCTTGCTTACCACAGACGTAAGACTAGCTGGTCTGTAATTCCCAGGGATTTCCCTATGCCTTTTATTAAAGATGAAGGAAATACTTGATGGCGATGTTTAAGATGATTGAATTGGGTAGATGGGCAAGGAGTCTGGAGTAAGGGGTCATAATTGTAACGTTGGAACTAGGACTATTCAGAAAGTAATCCTTCACACAAAGTTTGGAAAACTCTCACTGAAAAATCTGAGGTGCTACCTCAATTGATTACTTTAAAAATGAGATTACATAACCCTTGTCCAAGATAAATCCATCATTTAATTGGAACCAAATTATAGATCAATCATAATTTAGGTTAAGGACAGAGCAGGCCTCAGTGGCTGCATAACCTGCTCCTGCTTTTATGTTTCTCAATTTCAGTTGGGTACACGTGTTATGGTAATAGTAGATAAGCTGGTTTTTTTATGATCTGGCCTGGCAGACCATAATTTTTTATCAAATAAAATGCATGAAAGAAGCAAGGACATAGTAATAAATGATTGGAATCGAGGGTTGAGTTGCAACATAGAAGAAATCTTTATTATTCAAACTTGAACAAAGCAAACATAAGAAATAAGAACTAAAATCAGCACATTGAACAGGTAAGATAATGATTTTAAACTATGTCGACTATACGTCCACAACGTGGACTCTAACGTTCAGCATTAACATGAAGTAAATGAGTGAACAGACAAACTGTGGTGAAACATCTCACAGACAGCAGTTTAAATGATTGATGTGCTTGAGAAAGATCCCATTGAGTTTAGTCACTCTATGGATCAGGAAATTTCATCCAACTTTCATCTCCTTTCCAGTCTTCACATTTAAAGATCTTCAGAATGCCCTAAAAATATCATGATGAAGGGCTTTTGCCAGAAACATCGATTTTCCTGCTCCTCGGATGTTGTCTGACCTGCTGTGCTTTTCCAGCACTACACTCTCGACCCTAAAAACATTTCAACCTAAAACAGCTTTGATTACCACTCTGTCTTGATAGTTCAATCACTTTTTCTACAACTTAGTTCTCCATGACTCACAAGATTGGTCCCAAGTATCTAAGCACTGACAAAATGTCAGGTTCCATCAAGCAGCTAGATTCACTGAAAGGCACTGACTTTTCAAAGCACCAATCTTTCTGAGCTGCATGAAGCAAGTACTATTTGTGAGCCTCCATCACCTTACTCTCAGCTGCACTGAACTATTAACATCTCCCTGAGCTTCTTTTAAGCCTCAATCTTTTTCTATAGCACAGAATTAACCCTTCCTTGGTTCTTTGTCTGAGAGTTAACTTCCTGGAGAATGCTAACAGAAATGCTTGTGCTGTCTGAAGGCACCTTTTCGCTTCAGCACTCTAACCACCTCAAGTGACAATTAACTTCACCCAGCAGATACACGCATGTTACAGACCAGACCAAACCCCCTCAAGATATATTAAGAAGATAACCTAGATCCCAATTCTCTTAAATGCATGTGTAAGGTGATGTGATCAGGATGCAATTCGATTGGTCAGACTACCAGGCTTGAAGCGAAGCACACTTTATTCTTACTTTATAATTAAAGCACAGGCAAAAGAAAGAAGAATTGGAATAACTTAACTCAATTGGAAAACTAACAGAATACTAGGTTACTTAACTACTAAACAGCAACTGTTCCAATACTGCAACATTCCATAAATACAACCTTGACAAAGGTAAATTCAGTAAAATAGATTGTCTCACATGCAATTCTCCAGTCCAGGAGGAAAGAACGTTAAGAGAAGACTTTGAGAGACAGAGAGAGAGAGAATTCAAGTGTTTTGCTGTAACAAGATGTATAACAGCTTCCAAACCTCAACAACTAGTGAAAGTTAAACCATAATCCTGGGTCTGTGGGAACTTGATCCCACCCACCCCTTTATGCTGCGTCTTTGTTCTAACTTTAACAAAGAACAAAGCTAACTGCGCTCAGAAAGATAGTGTGGCTCCAAGTTCACAACACTTGCTTTCGCAAGAAACATAACAGAACAAATCGTTCTTAAAGGCACACCTCATAACACACATGATAAATCAAAATTGAAGAATCTTCTTCAACTTCACATATTTCCAAGAAGAGGTAGGCTGTTCTGTGCTAATCATAAACTGACTTTTAGGTTAAATTCTCCTCATTGACAATTTCTTTGATCTGATAAAAATAAATGGCTTTAATAATTTTTACAATCATTAAATATTTTTAGCTTTAACACACAGACAAACAAAAAAAAAAACCTCTCTGGGCCATCATTACACAATGTCTCCAGCAAAGCTAGTCCTCCAACTGTTTCTAATCTTACATTTCCAGCTACAAATCTCATAAAGCAATGTGGTCCCAATATTCATACGAAATGGACTTCCTTTTGTTTCAGTTTCATTTTCCCCATGTTCTATTATTAAACTTTAAGTTCAAATACTAAAGAAATCTACTAAAACACATAAACTATGAAATGAATATTTTCAACATGCTGAGCAACAGATTATCTGAAAACTCAAGCTGTTTTCAAATGGCCCATTGATAGCTTTACAATGGAAAAGTTACATAATTTATTTTGCTTATGTACCATTCTATAGCAAATCATGTGAAATACGCTGCCCATTATAACCAGTGACTATCTCCTCTAACAATAGGAAAAAGACTAGAACATTAATATTCAACTTCAGTTGTCGATTGTTATATCAAAGACCTTCCACAGACTAATAAAAGGTTTTAAAAAAAGACAAATGCTGATCTAAAATGGCTACTGTGATCACCTGACCAGAGACTGAGGCAAATCTGGAACTTGCATGGAATTCACATAACTGGCTGCATCAAATTATCATTTTTATCAAGAGACGCTAAAACTTAATGAAAGGTAAAACAATCTCAGATTTGTGAGTTAAAATGTTGCCTACAGCTGTGCAGCTTAGAATGAAGCAAAATCACAGACACCTGAATTCACAAGGAACTGTACATTAATGGCAGCCTTTCAGGAAAGGAGAGAGAAAGCAACATGGACTGAGAACAACAATGATACTAAAAGTTTAATCTTCCTCTCTCACAGTTTCAGGTGTTAGTGCCAGGTGCCAAAATAACTTGGATGAACAACAATTCACTGAAAATTCAAGATGTCGGCTGGTGGGACTAGATTGGGTTGGGATATCTGGTCGGCATGGAACGGTTGGACTGAAGGGTCTGTTTCCATGCTGTACGTCTCTATGGCTCTATGACTCTATCTATAAACTTTGCTACCTTTCAAGAAACAAGACAACAGCTATACATCCAAACTCGACTTTATGCCTAATGCTTCAAGGACTCTATTACACTTCAACCGCCTTTACCTGCCTCTCTCCAGTGACATCCTCCCACCTCAACTCTACTTATACTTATTATCTGTGCTTAATGCGTTTAATATTGCATTTTTTTCAGGGTTAGTCAATAATAAAATTATTTTTTCTTTCATTCACGAAAACCTTGTAATCTGACTCATACGGATCTACTGTTAATTGTGGTTTAATTGGAGCGTAATACACTTGCTCCACTAGAAATTTTTTTTTATTGATTGAGAGGTGGTTAAGAAGAGGGAACTCATTCCCTCTCCTCGCCTTATTAAAACACACCATTAATGGATGAGCAGGGTTGGAGTTTTCATAGCAACTGACATTTATTATGGCAACACACTGTGTATGCAGTATTTGTATATTGCTGAATGCAAAAGTCAAATAAAATGACATTTCATACGCTAAATATGATTTGACAGGTCAACTCAGCATAATGAGGAAGATGCACCGGCAAAATGACTACTTAAAATTACTTTTGCCGATTGCCGACCTTCAGATTGTTTGGTTCCATTGATCCATAAAGCAAATATTTTGTCAAACATGGCTTATTTCACATGATTGATAGTTGGAACAAAAGTTTAGTGAGTTCTTGGTTACACTGAAGCAGTTTTGTTAAAAGCATGTTATATTCAGGTTTTAATTTTTCATATATATCTACTTAATGGAGGTTAGAGCCACTGTGCTATTCACAGAGAGAGAGAAAAAACAACTTTAGCATGTCCTATCCACGAGCAGAGTAGAGAAACTCATCCCTATGGAGATGTAATGTAACTTTTGTCAATTGAATGCACTGATTCCAGACTATGGTTATCTTCAGCATTTGAAGCAATTAGGACATAGAAACACATAAGTCTGCACTTTTGGATAAATCACTCTGAAATTTCAGCTTCTTCGATCACCCAAAACACAGTGCACTCAAATCATCATTTCCCCTCTCCCAGTTAGAAATTTACTTTCCTTGTGCATGCAAGCTAACAGCAAGATTATTTTTAACATTATTGTGGCAGGGTGAAACAGAATGAATACAGATGTTCCTTAGTACATGATTATCAGAAATTCTAACTTGGGTACCTACACTGTTATGGGTTTGAGTTGGTGAAAGGGACAGGAAAATATGGCATAGTCCTGGGCATCCAATGCTGCCAATCCAGCTCTGAGAGATTGATAGAAAGAAGCACTAAAAATCAGCCCAGATCTTAGGGCCATACTATTGGATTAAAAACAGCCTGATTTTCAAGGCTGCAGATCCAAGGTAGACCCCAGAAGCATGCACACATTGAGAAAGTGATAAGCAGATTGAGAGAAGAAACTAGGAGCTCCTGTGGTTTTGGCAGATACCCACTGAGCTAAGGTCTTTCAGAAAACCGGTGGGACTTTGGGACCTTTTCAGATGATCTTTGTGCCTGGGGAACTGTGGGCAGTACTAGGGGGCGGGAGCGGTTTGTGTGCATGAGAGTTGGAATAATTGCTCCCTTTTCGATTCTGAAATGAGGTGTTGTGAACAAAGCTATATGTTTAATGATCTGAGATGAGGTCACATGTTGCAGGTTGCAAAGTAAAACAATCAGAGCTGAGCTCCCCCATGACGGATTAAGAAAGGAACCTCTCTGTGTGCAGAATTCACTGAATACATTGGTCTACCTCATACTAATTAAATAGCAAGATAAAAGTATTTTTCTTTTCCTGTGAAGAAACTGGGGATGTTCAAAATGGGAGAGAGGTTTTTTTGCATTTCAGTTTTACTGGTATACAGCTGACATACAGGTCATTCTGCTTTAATGTGCATTTTGTTAATGCAAACTTTCTGTGATGTGATTGACGAATTGAAGACATTGTTTCTAAAGTGCGAACTTTTAAAACGTGTGTTGGCTATAATGCAATTACTTCACCAACACTTTAAGCGCGTTTCTAAAGTGTGATTTTTCTATAATGCGGGGTTGCAAAGAATGCATAGAAGAATTATAGAATTATAATGCCAATGTCCATGCAACTGGTGCCTGTGGATGGTCCCTGAATGGAATTTAGTTGTAATCAGCAGGCAGGCCATTCCTAGCAAGCAGGGATCTGAATCTGACAGCTACCCACTCTGATATTCATGGTCACTTTTCTCAACACCTAGCTTGATGAATGCTTTTGGCAAAGCTGAATATTATTGAAGTGAGTTGGGCCATCAACATGGTGTTTAACAAGCCATAGTCTCCCTTAATTGACAACTTGCGACTCACTGGTGAGAAACTTGCATTATAGAAGAATTATCTGTACAACTATATGACTGCAGACACCACATCAAATAGTTCAGGAAATAAACATTTTCTCAGCTCTTGGCCTATTAACAGAAGTTTGCATTGTATTGTGAGTAGAGCAGACATAACTGTCCTTTGTGGCTTTAACATTAAAACATTGAAATAAGTAAGCATATATAAAGGAGCTTTGGGGATTTGGCAGACAGAAATTGAATAAAAGTTCATTAGGATCTTAAATACAGTCCTATACAGCCATGGCTGCAATACAAGGTAAATCATTTTGATGCCTTTATTGTCTTATGCATCCGACATGGATAAATAATTAACACGTTTTAATCTTAATGACATCTATTTTAAGTTCATAGACTAAAATGTCATTTCGTTATTGACTAAATCATTACAGATGAAAATATTAATAAAATATAAATATTAATAAGACAGATGAACATAAAATAAAATAATGGAATAATTTTGCATAATTTATTATTCAGTAACATATAGCCACAACAATAGATTTCATGCCTCTATTTGCATAATAAGGCAATGAAATGTTCTCCATGACAGAGATTACAAAGAAATGGAGCAGACAAAATGCTTATTCAGAATGAAAGTATTGTCATTTCCAACTCAACTGTATCCAATGCCAGACAGGTGTAACACACCCAAAGAGAAGTAAACAATGACAGTGGAAATCCTGTGTTGCACGAGCATCCATCAGCAGATGCAAGAGGATTTGTCAAAGAATAAAACAATTGCTCCATTCACCAGTGCTGTCACCCTCATTTCAAAAGAAGCATGAAAATATTTTTGGCTAAGAGCCTGGAAAGAAACATAAGTTGTTAAATGAAAGTGAGAGATATTAATTGTAACAAAAATGAAGTCCAGGTTTAGACAAGCAGGCTCAGATAGGCCTTTAGGCTTCTTTGGCAATAAAAGGGGGAATCTTATAAGGGTCTGAATGAGGTGAGCTATAATGGAATTGGTGGCAGAATTGGATGAAAAGTCAGGCGATAACCATCTCGATATCAGGAGCATCTCACTCCATCTTTATGCTTTTGACAAGTGGTGCAGTGAGTTTCTCACCAGTGAGTGGCAAGTTGTCAATTAAGGGAGACTATTGCTTGTTAAACACCATATTGATGGCCCAACTCACTTCAATAATATTCAGCTTTGCCAAAAGTGTCAATCAAACTAGATGTTTAGAAAAGTGACCTTGAATATCAGAGTGGGTAGCTGTCAGATCCAGATCCCTCCTTGCTCCGAATGACCTGTCTGCTGCTTACAACCAAATTCCATTCAGGGCACCATCCACAGGCACCAGTTGCATGGACATTGGCATCCAGCATTTGCCAACCCCTCTCAACTTGTGGGTGGCACAGTGATTAGCACTGCTGCCTCACAGCGCCAGAGACCCGGGCTCAATTCCTGCCTCAGGCGACTGACTGTGTGGAGTTTGCACATTCTCCCTGTGTCTGCATGGGTTTCCTCCGGGTGCTCCGGTTTCTTCCCACAGTCCAAAAATGTGCAGGTTAGGTGAATTGGCCATGCTAAATTACCCGCAGTGTTAGGTGAGGGGGTAAATGTAGGGGAATGGGTCTGGGTGGGTTGCGCTTCGGCGGGTCGGTGTGGACTTGTTGTGCCGAAGGGTCTGTTTCCACACTGTAAGTAATCTAATCTAATCTAAATACCATGGCATCCCTCAAATACACTGGTAGTCCACTTAGTGTGCCCAGTTTCGGGGCACACTGGCAACGAGTATTGAAACGCTGAAGCGGAGGTGCTTTACATGAACATTCAGTTCAAGGACTGGAACAGGCTGCATTTCAGAGCTATCCACTTGCTCTTGCTTTAGCAGTGCCTACCTGTGTGCTCGCAGCATACCTGCTTTGCCATATTGTGCCACACCTGTTAACGTGTTGGCACTTCAACCAGAGCCTAAAGGCTAGCAGTACTGCCACACAGACAACTTGCTCATTAAGATTGTCAGCAGGAATCTGTCCTGGGAAGGTGACACACCAAAATGTCAACTTAACACCTGTTGCATGTGCTTGCTAGCTACCCATGCGGCAAACATACTGCATGTTTATTCATCCAAGTGGCTATGTCAGAAACTGGCGCATGCTCCTCCACAGTCCAGTCAAGTGAAGCCCAATGCTGACAGTGTTGAGCAGCATTCCCCACCATCCCTGCCTGTTCACCAGGCATGAAATGCTATTAGAAAATACTGGGACAGCACCCAGAATAGGTGGAGTTGGTATTGCTTTGATGAATGAAAGTGCAGGATTCATGTTTCCTGGCTGCTGGACTACTGGGGAAACAAATATATAATGCAGGCATTTTCAAAGCTCAGCGACATTTTATTTGCAATTATTCGATTGCTATGCATGCAGCATAAGGTGCTCTGGGGGCAGATGCTGGTCAAAGGCAATTTGCAACGTGCCATTGGTGCTGGCAGATTGATGTTGGGCATCTCAATGATGTTGAAGAGAGCAGCAGTGATGGTACAAAAGACTAATGCTGGCTGAAGGGGAACCATTCTTCATGTCGCTATTAAAGGTCCTGTGAGAGCCATAAAATAACACTTCATCATTTGCCACATATGCAGAATGATGGTCCGTAGTAAATTCAATGAAATGTTGAATAAATGACAAGTTGCTGCACAGACTGAGCCTGAATGTGGATGTATGTATGATGCAGATATTTCCATTGTTATCTGGGTACAGCATGTCTCACTTATGGACTCAGCTCTCAGCTGCAAGATATGCCACTGATGGCCATTCTGAGATTTATGAATCTCTTATGCTCCTTTTGTTGATACTTTAAGTCATTTCCACTGAGGGTCCTGCTTGCTGGCATGTGGAACATTGGTCTCTGTGACTGCTTTCCTAAAATGGCGGATGCAAGAGGATCATGGCTGACAGCAAGTCCCAGAGCAGCAGCAGGCCAATGTGAAGGAATAGGGGATCCCAGCTCAGGGAGAGGTCGCTGCTTCAGGGTCCCTCAGGATGCATGGGGTGTGCAGGAGGCCCAGAGTTTTCCAGCCTCGACTCCGTTTCCTAGGAATGAGCATGGTGCAGTAAGTCCTGGGACGCTGTGATGGAACTAACGCTGGATGTTGGAGTGGGTCCTGCAGGCTGCAGAAGAGAGAAACCAGCCTCTCCAAGTGGTTGTGAAGGTGACAGCTGCTTTGAACCTCAATGTGACTGGTTCCTCCTGGGGAGCGACAGGTGGCCTGTGTGGGTCTGTGAGTCATGCTTCCACAAACACATCAGGACAGTGACTGGTGCGGTGTCAGATCACAGTCGTTCATTTTGATCCCCCCCGTTCATGTTGAAGTCAGTGATACAACCTGGGCAGTAGGATTTGGGAACATTGCTGGGTTCTCCTCTGTACAGGGTTCCATCGACTGCAAATACATGGCCTTATCACATTGCACTGAAATTCATCAACAGTAACGGGTTCCTTTCATTAATGTCAAGGTGGCTATGATCCATTTGATCACTCTCTGGATGTGTGTGCCCCCTACCTTGGCAACTACGAAATCCTGGAGCACTCTCATGTACCTGGAGGATTTGAGGGTCCTGGATCTTGCAAAGCTGGTTGCTAGGTGTGAGGGGGACAAGGGCTACCCACTGTGACCATGGCTCATGACATCATTGTACACCCCCCTGACTGATGCAAAGTGCAGATACACTGGCTGCCTATGTTTTGACTAGGACCATAGTGGATCACGATAGGCTTGTTGAAGATGCAGTTCCACTGCTTGAACTGGCCTGGTTCAGGGGAATCCTCTAGTATGTTTGTGCCTCGATGCTGCTGTTGAGGAGTAGTGCCAGAATGCCAAGACCAGTCTGGCGAACAACGGCTTTACATTGACATGCGTTTAAAAGCTTTGCCAATCTTTCAGAGAATACCTGAAGTAACGAGTTGTTCTGCATGTGGCGCATGGCAAAGTGGAGCCAGAATCAGACATGAGGGTTACTGTTAGAATGGGGTAGGTAGTTTATGTGGCAAGGTAAAACTTTTACCTGCACATCCACTAATGTCATTTATTGTATCTGTTGCTCCCGATGCGGTCTCCTCTACATTGGGGAGACTGGACGCCTCCTAGCAGAGCGCTTTAGGGAACATCTCTGGGACATCCGCACCAATCAACCACACCGCCTTGTGGCCCAACATTTCAATTCCCCCTCCCACTCTGCCGAGGACATGGAGGTCCTGAGCCTCCTTCACCGCCGCTCCCTCACCACCAGACGCCTGGAGGAAGAACGCCTCATCTTCCGCCTCGGAACACTTCAACCCCAGGGCATCAATGTGGACTTCAACAGTTTCCTCATTTCCCCTTCCCCCACCTCACCCCAGTTCCAAACTTCCAGCTCAGCACTGTCCTCATGACTTGTCCTACCTGCCTATCTTCTTTTCCACCTATCCACTCCACCCTCCCCCCCCCCGACCAATCACCTTCATCCCCTCCCCAATTTACCTATTGTACTCTATGCTACTTTCTCCCCACCCCCACCTCCTCTTGCTTATCTCTCCACGCTTCAGGCTCTCTGCCTTTATTCCTGATGAAGGGCTTTTGCCCGAAAAATCGATTTTACTGCTCCTTGGATGCTGCCTGAACTAGTGGTGCTCTTCCAGCACCACTAATCCAGTTTATGTGGTAAGTTTGGTGAGAAAACAGCAAGAAAACTTGCTCGGTCTCATAGTGCATGTCCCTCCAGAAAACTCAATGCAATTCAGATCCAGCCAAAAGATTCAGCTCAAGGAGTTGATAGCACAGGACACCATCTGAAATGACACTTGGCCTGAAAGGAATTTCTTATAGCTCCTGAAATAAACAGAGGAAGTGGCAACACTGTCACTGGACTAGTAATTCAGGACCCTTGGGCTAATGTTCTGGGTGCATGGAACAATCACACTGTGGCAGATGGAGAAAGTTGAATTCATTAAAAACTTAGAATAACAAGCTGGCTTAATGTTGACCATGTAGCTGTTGTCAATTGTAAAAACTCATCTGGTTCACCCACGTTCTTCAGGGAAAGAAGCCGACTATCCATAGGAATGTGGCTGACTCTTAACTGCCTTCAGATGTGATAGATGTGATGTCAATGATTCCCACATCCCATAATTGGATAAAAAAAATATATTTTAGACATGAAAAAGGACTTGGGAATAGGATCCACAACAATCAGCTATTTGCCTGCTCAATAGATATTGACTTCCAAAGACTGCTGGACATGTTGGCCAATGATATCCTGCTTGATGTCAATTCCCAATGGGGTCTTAATCCACCGTCATTGTTTTCTTAAAATGAGTTTCATCTGTAATTGGATTTAATTTTTTGACTTGGGTCTTATTGAATTGTACTCATTCATTTATCAATTCATGTTTTTCTCAAATAGAATTTTTCCATTGAGCTTTTGTTACTGGTTTGGCACAGAAGCCTAATCCAGGAAGCAAATACCAAAATAAATCAGTATTAAGGCAGATACATATTCGTTAATTAAGGGATAACTTCCATTTAGCATATGCTTATGCAGTAAAAATACCTCTTGTGTTCTATATGGTAAAATAAGTAGACAGGAGCTTGAAACATTTCTCGACACCGGCGTCAAATCAAAAAGTTTAATTTTATAATATATAGAATTGAATAAATGTGATTAGTGATTCTGATGTTGGAATAGAATGATGATAATGGTTATAATAGCATTAAATAGACTGCTGGTATCAATATAACAATGTCATATACAGGTATACATGAGATTCAGTCAAAATCCAATTTTGTCCCTCTGGGCTTCACTATTTCAGCATGGAGAGTACTGTGTCTGGCACACTTGAGTTGATTACAGAAGTGTTTGAACTTGGATGAGGAGGAGGGCTGGACAGCTGGTATTATGATTATGATACAGATCTTGCACTGAAAGAGTAGTAATAAACCCAGTACCTGTGTATAAATGATGCTCCATTGTTGTATTATCTCATGTGGTAGAATACTTGGTAGATAATGGCATGATGGTACAGTGGTTACACTGCTGCCTCACAGTGCCAGGGTCCCAGGTTCAATTCTAGCCTTGGAGGACTGTCTGTGTAGAGTTTGCACATTCTCCTTGTGGAGAAAGTGAGGGCTGGAGATCAAAGTTGAAACTTTATTGCTGGAACAGCACAGCAGGTCAGGCAGCATCCAGGGAACAGGAGATTCGACGTTTCGGCCTGTGCCCGAAACGTCGAATCTCCTGTTCCCTGGATGCTGCCTGACCTGCTGTGCTGTTCCAGCAATAAAGTTTCAACATTCTCCTTGTGCCTGCGTGGGTTTCCTCCCACAGTTGAAAGATGTGCAGGTTAGGTGAATTGGCCATGTTAAATTGCCCAGAGTGTTGGTGTGGACTGGTTAGGCTGAAGGGCCTGTTTCCACACTTTAGGTAATCTAATTATAACACTTATATTTCAATCTGGAGATGCATGTAATTCTTTTAAGGTTTGTAT